>NC_143521.1:60738567-60776067 GCF_031878675.1 Megascapheus bottae
TTGTTGGACATCCCCGGTGTTGGACATCCCCGGTGTTTGTTGGACATCCCCGGTGTTGGACAGCCCCGGTGTTGGACCCCCCTGTGGCCTGGTTTGCTGAGCACACCTGCGAGTGTGGGGTAGAGGCATGGGTGGCAGGGAGCTGTCTGGTGAGTGGCTGGACCCGCCAGAAGACTCTGCATGCAGGTGGGGTGTGTGGAGTTGTAGGGTGCCAAAGCCATGCGTGGGAGTGACCACAGGGGGTCCAGCAGGAGTAAAAGGTGTCAGGAGGTGGGAGGTGGTGGGCAGAAGCCTTCGTGTACAGCAGGATTTTGCTGCACAGAGCGTATTGCTGGGATAAAGCAACACCTCTCTCAACAGGGGCCCAAACACAGACTGCAGCTGGGAAGTCTGAGCCCAGCTGTCCACACCGCTGGACTCCCTCCAGGGAGTCTGGGGTCCTCCCTGCCTCTTCCCGCATCCCGTGCAGTGGTCATTGGTCATCCCTCCACTGGGTAGTCCGGCCTCCCTACTTACCTCGGCCACACCTTCATTTGTTACATCTGCAGAGGCACTGGAGGAACACAGCTCAGTGAGTGGGTCGCCCCCCCCCCCATGCAGGGCTGGCCAGGTCCAAGATCCTGGGTGACCTTCTGGAGGTCATGGCTCTCAAGTGTGCCCCACGGTGCCCTGCACTCTGAGATGACAGACATTCTCTTACACAGCCTTGAACCTGAGCTCAAGCCCAGCACCAACCAGGGACAGAGCCCACCCCACACACACTGATGGACAGATGTCTGCTCCCTCCCACCACTGAGGGATGGCTACCTGTTCCCTCCCACTACTAAGGGACAGAAGTCTGCTCCTCCCACAACTGAGGGACAGATATCTACTCATCCCTGATGGAGGATGTCCACTCCTCATCCCTGATGGAGGATGTCCGCTCCTCATCACTGATGGAGGATGCCCGCTCCTCATCACTGATGGAGGATGCCCGCTCCTCATCCCTGATGGAGGGTGTCCGCTCCTCATCCCTGATGGAGGGTGTCCGCTCCTCATCACTGATGGAGGGTGTCCGCTCCTCATCCCTGATGGAGGGTGTCCGCTCCTCATCCCTGATGGAGGGTGTCCGCTCCTCATCCCTGATGGAGGGTGTCCGCTCCTCATCCCTGATGGAGGGTGTCCGCTCCTCATCCCTGATGGAGGGTGTCCGCTCCTCATCCCTGATGGAGGGTGTCCGCTCCTCATCCCTGATGGAGGGTGTCCTCTCCTCATCACTGATGGAGGGTGTCCGCTCCTCATCACTGATGGAGGGTGTCCGCTCCTCATCACTGATGGAGGCTGTCCGCTCCTCATCCCTGATGGAGGCTGTCCGCTCCTCATCCCTGATGGAGGGTGTCCGCTCCTCATCCCTGATGGAGGGTGTCCGCTCCTCATCCCTGATGGAGGGTGTCCGCTCCTCATCCCTGATGGAGGGTGTCCTCTCCTCATCCCTGATGGAGGGTGTCGGCTTCTCATCCCTGATGGAGGGTGTCCTCTCCTCATCCCTGATGGAGGGTGTCTACTCATTCCTGATGGAGGATGTCCGCTCCTCATCACTGATGGAGGGTGTCCTCTCCTCATCCCTGATGGAGGGTGTCCTCTCCTCATCACTGATGGAGGGTGTCCGCTCCTCATCCCTGATGGAGGGTGTCCGGTCCTCATCACTGATGGAGGGTGTCCTCTCCTCATCACTGATGGAGGGTGTCCTCTCCTCATCCCTGATGGAGGATGTCCGCTCCTCATCCCTGATGGAGGCTGTCCGCTCCTCATCCCTGATGGAGGGTGTCCGCTCCTCATCCCTGATGGAGGGTGTCCGCTCCTCATCCCTGATGGAGGGTGTCCGCTCCTCATCCCTGATGGAGGGTGTCCTCTCCTCATCCCTGATGGAGGGTGTCGGCTTCTCATCCCTGATGGAGGGTGTCCTCTCCTCATCCCTGATGGAGGGTGTCTACTCATTCCTGATGGAGGATGTCCGCTCCTCATCACTGATGGAGGGTGTCCTCTCCTCATCCCTGATGGAGGGTGTCCTCTCCTCATCACTGATGGAGGGTGTCCGCTCCTCATCCCTGATGGAGGGTGTCCGGTCCTCATCACTGATGGAGGGTGTCCTCTCCTCATCACTGATGGAGGGTGTCCTCTCCTCATCCCTGATGGAGGATGTCCGCTCCTCATCCCTGATGGAGGGTGTCCTCTCCTCATCCCTGATGGAGGATGTCCGCTCCTCATCACTGATGGAGGATGTCCGCTCCTCATCACTGATGGAGGGTGTCCGCTCCTCATCCCTGATGGAGGATGTCTGCTCCTCATCCCTGATGGAGGGTGTCCTCTCCTCATCCCTGATGGAGGGTGTCCGCTCCTCATCCCTGATGGAGGGTGTCCGCTCCTCATCCCTGATGGAGGGTGTCCGGTCCTCATCACTGATGGAGGGTGTCCTCTCCTCATCACTGATGGAGGGTGTCCTCTCCTCATCCCTGATGGAGGATGTCCGCTCCTCATCCCTGATGGAGGGTGTCCTCTCCTCATCCCTGATGGAGGATGTCCGCTCCTCATCACTGATGGAGGATGTCCGCTCCTCATCACTGATGGAGGGTGTCCGCTCCTCATCCCTGATGGAGGATGTCTGCTCCTCATCCCTGATGGAGGGTGTCCTCTCCTCATCCCTGATGGAGGGTGTCCGCTCCTCATCCCTGATGGAGGGTGTCCGCTCCTCATCCCTGATGGAGGGTGTCCTCTCCTCATCCCTGATGGAGGATGTCCGCTCCTCATCCCTGATGGAGGGTGTCCGGTCCTCATCACTGATGGAGGGTGTCCTCTCCTCATCACTGATGGAGGGTGTCCTCTCCTCATCCCTGATGGAGGATGTCCGCTCCTCATCCCTGATGGAGGATGTCCGCTCCTCATCCCTGATGGAGGGTGTCCGGTCCTCATCACTGATGGAGGATGCCCGCTCCCCATCACTGATGGAGGATGTCCGCTCCTCATCACTGATGGAGGGTGCCCGCTCCTCATCACTGATGGAGGGTGTCCGCTCCTCATCACTGATGGAGGATGTCCTCTCCTCATCACTGATGGAGGATGCCTGCTCCTCATCACTGATGGAGGGTGTCCGCTCCTCATCACTGATGGAGGGTGTCCGCTCCTCATCCCTGATGGAGGATGTCCGCTCCTCATCCCTGATGGAGGATGTCCGCTCCTCATCCCTGATGGTGATGTCTGCTCCTCATCACTGATGGACAGATGTCTACTCCCCCACCTCTGTGGGACGGATGTCTGCTGCTCCCCGCCCCTCTGCAGTCCACCTCTGAATCTAGCGGGGTCCCCCGAGCTGCCTCACATTGGACACCGTGTCTAACCAGCTGAGATTGACTTGTTTGGGTCTCCTCGCTGCATCCGAGAGATTTGATCTGAGCTCCAGACAGCCGTCGGGCAGTAATTGGATGAGATGAGATTGGAGGGCCACTCTGGAGTGGGGACTGCCGGGGAGGGCAGTGGCCGGTGGAGGGGTGGGGCTGGGGTGTCCTGAGGAGATAAGGGCCTGTGTCCTCCGCTGGGGTCACAGGCAGAGCCCGAGGCAAGGCGGAATGAGCATCCTCCCTCTCCAGTCACTGACTGGCCAGCGGCGCAGGGGAGCCATGCAATTAGTTTTAAATATCAATTTCACGGCCGCTCGGGGACACAGCAGAGCGGCCTCTCCACTGCAGACCTGGGCGCTTCTGGCTGGCTTCTGCTCTGTGAGAAAGAACCTCAGCTGCCATGATGCTGCAGCCAAATGCTTGCCTGACAGCTCCCCTCGTCTGAGGCCCCCCAGCCCCTCTCTCTGCCTGCCTCCCCTCCTGGGGGCCTGCCCCTGGCTCCCGGGAGGGCGTCTGTCAGCGGGCCCGTGCTGGGCAGCAGTGGTCCCGGTCCTGGAGGGGGGGCAGTGAGGCCGGGAGGTGGAAATGTCGGGAGTTGCTAGGTTGGGGCCAGAAGGTGCAGGAGGAGGTGATGAGAAGGAGAGATGCCTGTTTGGGGTCCTCTGAGCTGGGTCAGGGAGGTAGGCTCCCTTTCCCCTGTCCTGGGGTCAGCTGAGCTGTCCCGGTCTGCCATGTGCTGTCGGGAGGCCTGCCTGGGCCTCTCCCTGTCTTCTGGTCCCTTGGAAGGCTTGCTCTGTGCCAGGGCCTGGGGAGTCCTGCTCAGGAGGCAGCCTGGCCACAGGGCGCAGTTGTGGAGTGTGGCTCGCCGGGCCTAGCACCGGGTGGGGTCTGCCGGCCTGCCTGGCTGATGTGTGACACTGGTGTCACCTCAGGAAATGCCAGGCGTGTGGGAGGGGAGGGTGTCCATGGTGACTAGTGAGCGGCCGGCGTCCACAGGCAGATGCCCAGGCCCTCGGGGGAGGGTGGGCCGGGCGCACGGGAGGACCTGGTGACCACGGGCGGCGGGCCCAGCAGCCCAGGCCGCCTGCATGGCTCTCACCGGGCTGTGCGCCGTAGCCACAGGCAATTTATCTCCGTCTCCCGGCTCTTAAACACTTTTATCAAAATTGGCGGTCACGCGGCACTGAACCTCGGTGGCCTCAATCTTAAACGCCGTGCTGCAGATTTTAATTTGGGGAAGATTAATGCACTGGCGGCCCGGATGGCGTCCTGCCTGTTATTGTCGGAGGGTGTCAGGGTCCCCGGCGCCTGCCCCACTGCGTCCCCGGCCCGTGTGGCAGTGCGGCCCTTGGGTAGCTGCAGGTCCTCAGGCAGTGGGGGGTGTGTGTGGGGGGAGTGGGAGTAGGAGGGAGTGGGGATGGGGGAAGGGGGGATGGGGAGGGGGTGGGAGGGAGGGCCTTACCCAGGGTCTCTCCTCTGCCAGGAACCTTTCAGGCATCCAGGCCTGTGTTTTTCAGGCCCACAAGGCCCGGGGGCAAAGGCTGGAGACATGGGAACTGGCAAAACCTAGGTCCGTGGGTGCCACCTGCAAGAGGGGACCCAGGGGTGGGGAGCTGCCTGGTCTGGGCTCCAGAGGGCCGAATGCCTGGTGACCTGGGCAGCCTGAGGCGGGACAGCGCACATGGCCACCTCACGCCTGACCTCTCAGCCATGAGTGCCACCCTGGAGACGGAGACCTCCCCAAGGTCACTTTGGTGGCTTGAACTGGCACCCACTGCGCCCTCCGGTCACCTCGCTCTGGGCGACTTCTCCTCACACTGCAGCCCACCCCCCCCCCCGCCACTCCCCCGGGACTGGTGCTGTAACACTGCTCTTCTGATGAGCCTTTCCTGCACTATGTCCTCGTGGTATGTGATCTGTTCAGGAATTCTTTTTCTCGTTTCCTATCTCACCAGACAACCTTGCCTGAGGATGTGAAACCCCAGGTCCTGGCAGCTCTGCCTGTCCAGCTCCCTCGTATGACAGGGATGGATGGACGGATGGATGCATGACAGATGGGTGCTGGCTTCCTGAGTGGACAGATGGATGGAAGTGGATGGGTGGAATGGTGGGCGGATGATGGCTGTGTGGGTGAGTGAATGAATGGATGAATGAGGATGGGCGATGGAGAGAGGGTAGATGGTGGACGGACGAGTGGCCAGATGGATGATAGAGGGTGGGTGGATGGATGCCCGGGTGCTCAATGGAAGGGTAGGTGGATGAGTGGACATGCAGGCGAATGGACGAGAGGCGGAGGGCACTGAGAGTGGAGGGACAAGTGGAAAGGCGGGCGCACTCCCGGTTCTTCAAGGAGGTACAGAGGCTCATTCTTAGATACGCAGGAGCCAAGTTTTCCCAGTGGGAAGGAAGGAACATTAGCTGCTCTCCCTGGCTCTGCTGTAGCCCGACTCAGAGAAGAGGCAACAGCAAAGTGGAGTGGGCCAGAGAAGCCTTCCACTCAGGCAAGGTCTGGAGGCCTCTGACAACAGCCGCCCCCCATGCTCCCTTCCTCTCCTGCCTAGAGTGCTCGACCAGCCAGCCCGTGGCTCTGCTCGTGCTCCCTGGGGGCTCCTGGACGGACCTTGTGGAATGATTCAGAATGCCACCAGTTGTCTTTGTGGGCCAGCACTTTCCCAGACAGCCGGGGGCTCCCACACGGCGCCTGAAGTCTGGGGAGGCGTGGGAGCTGCCGGAGACGGAGCATGAAGAGTCACGCTATCCCTCAGGGCATCCCCCACCCAGCTCTCCTCCATGCCACCCCACCAGAACCCCAAGTCCATCCTCTGAGGCCCTCCAGGGCTGGCAGGGCTGCAGGCCCTTACTGCCAGGTGATTTTTCAGTCTCCCTGGGGGAAGGCAGCACAGTTCCTGCTGCCGGCAGCTTGCTGCGGTGCCCACTGGAGTCTAGGCTGGCTGCTGTGGCCTGAGATGCCCTTTGCCATTGCCCTAGGTCACTACCCTCAGGCCTCTTGCTGCCCAAGGGAGGCCCACGCAGCTCCCACAGGCTCTTCTCCCTGAGGGAAACCACCAAGCCGCCCGTTACGGCTGGCATGGGGTCACGGAGTCCCCAGGGCACCTGACCATCCAGACTCATGCCCGGCCCATGGCAGCCATGCTACTTGTTGGGGTCCAGTATTGTTGATGGAGTCTCCAGGTACAGGCTGGGAGCCTGGCAGCTGGCTGAGGATGTCGAGAATGGTGGCAGGAAGCCTGGAAGTGTCGGCAAGCAGTCTGTCCAGGGCTGAGGGGCTGGCTAGGCAGGGGCTGCCTGGGCAGGGGTGAGGGGCTGGCTGGGCAGGGGCTGCCAGGGCAGGGGTGAGGGACTGCCAGGGCAGGGGTGAGGGGCTGGCTGGGCAGGGGCTGCCAGGGCAGGGGTGAGGGGCTGGCTGGACGGGGGCTGCCCGGGCAGGGGTGAGGCCCCCCCTGGAGAGCGGGAGCCACAGTGTGTAGAAGAGCCAGAGTGTGGGGAAATGAATTCAGCATCTTCTAGGGAACAAAGTCATTGAGCTTGCAGACCAAATTTAACAGCCTAATAGAAAAATGCAGGTGAAGGTACAATTAATTTTAATTACTGGACTGTACATTGTTGGTCACACAGCCATGAGTAAAATTAAAATGGCAATCACAATTAGAAAATTGCAACCTCGTTGTGCAACAAATTAGCTACAAATTACAATGTGGGCAGCACGGTGGCTTTCCTTAGTGCTTTGCGACACCCCAGCTTCCTGCAGGCTTCGTGGCTTGCGGGCGGCCTCTCCTGAGTCCAGGCCTCTCTTGAGTGGAGTCCAGTCTTCTCCCGAGTGGAGTCCAGGCTGCTCTGGAGTCCGGGCTTCTCCTGAGTGGAGTCCAGGCCTCTCTGGAGTCCAGGCTGCTCTGGAGTCCAGGCCGCTCTGGAGTCCAGGCCTCTCTGGAGTCCAGTCTTCTCCTGAGTGGAGTCCAGGCTGCTCTGGAGTCCAGGCCGCTCTGGAGTCAGGCCGCTCTGGAGTCCAGGCCTCTCCCGAGTGGAGTCCAGGCCTCTCTGGAGTCCAGGCCGCTCTGGAGTCCAGGCCTCTCCCGAGTGGAGTCCAGGCCTCTCCCGAGTGGAGTCCAGGCCTCTCCCGAGTGGAGTCCAGGCCTCTCCCAAGTGGAGTCCAGGCCTCTCTGGAGTCCAGTTCACTCTGGAGTCCAGGCCGCTCTGGAGTCCAGGCTGCTCTGGAGTCCAGGCCTCTCCCGAGTGGAGTCCAGGCCTCTCTGGAGTCCAGGCCGCTCTGGAGTCCAGGCCTCTCCCGAGTGGAGTCCAGGCCTCTCTGGAGTCCAGGCCGCCCTGGAGTCCAGGCCGCTCTGGAGTCCAGGCCTCTCCCGAGTGGAGTCCAGGCCTCTCTGGAGTCCAGGCCGCCCTGGAGTCCAGGCCGCCCTGGAGTCCAGGCCGCTCTGGAGTCCAGGCCTCTCCTGAGTGGAGTCCAGGCCTCTCTGGAGTCCAGGCCACTCTGAAGTCCAGGCCTCTCCCGAGTGGAGTCCAGGCCGCTCTGGAGTCCAGGACTCTCTGGAATCCAGGCCGCTCTGGAGTCCAGGCCTCTCCCGAGTGGAGTCCAGGCCTCTCCCGAGCGGAGTCCAGGCCTCTCTGGAGTCCAGGCCACTCTGGAATCCAGGCCGCTCTGGAGTCCGGGCCTCTCCCGAGTGGAGTCCAGGCCTCTCTAGAGTCCAGGCCGCTCTGGAGTCCGGGCCTCTCTGGAGTCCAGGCCGCTCTGGAGTCCAGGCCTCTCCTGAGTGGAGTCCAGGCCTCTCCCGAGTAGAGTCCAGGCCTCTCTAGAGTCCAGGCCGCTCTGGAGTCCAGGCCTCTCTGGAGTCCAGGCCACTCCCGAGTAGAGTCTGGCCACTCCCAAGCCTGATCCTGGCCAGGCTGCTGGCCTGTCAGACTGGCTAAGATATTTGGGGGTGATGTGGACTCAGGTGCCGGGGACCTGGCCTGTCACCAGGCATGTGACCTGAAGACATCATCTCTCCTGCGTGGCTCCCACTCAGCTTGTGTCCTGCAGGCCAGGAGCAGGCAGGTCAGGAGAGGACAGGTCATGAGAGGACAGGTCATGAGAGGACAGGTCATGAGAGGGCAGGTCAGGAGAGGACAGGTCAGGAGAGGGCAGGTCATGAGAGGACAGGTCATGAGAGGACAGGTCATGAGAGGGCAGGTCATGAGAGGACAGGTCATGAGAGGGCAGGTCATGAGAGGACAGGTCAGGAGAGGACAGGTCAGGAGAGGGCAGGTCAGGAGAGGACAGGTCATGAGAGGACAGGTCATGAGAGGACAGGTCAAGAGAGGACAGGTCATGAGAGGGCAGGTCATGAGAGAGCAGGTCAGGAGAGGACAGGTCATGAGAGGACAGGTCAGGAGAGGACAGGTCATGAGAGGGCAGGTCAGGAGAGGACAGGTCAGGAGAGGGCAGGTCAGGAGAGGACAGTCATGAGAGGACAGGTCATGAGAGGACAGGTCAGGAGAGGACAGGTCAGGAGAGGGCAGGTCATGAGAGGGCAGGTCAGGTCATGAGAGGACAGGTCATGAGAGGACAGGTCATGAGAGGACAGGTCAGGAGAGGGCAGGTCAGGAGAGGGCAGGTCAGGAGAGGGCAGGTCATGAGAGGACAGGTCATGAGAGGACAGGTCATCTGAGCCAGGTCAGGTCATGAGAGGACAGGTCATGAGAGGACAGGCCAGGAGAGGACAGGTCATGAGAGGACAGGTCAGGAGAGGGCAGGTCATGAGAGGACAGGCCAGGAGAGGGCAGGTCATGAGAGGACAGGTCATGAGAGGACAGGTCAAGAGAGGTCAGGTCATGAGAGGACAGGTCAGGAGAGGGCAGGTCAGGAGAGGACAGGTCATGAGAGGACAGGTCATGAGAGGACAGGTCAGGAGAGGACAGGTCAGGAGAGGACAGGTCAGGAGAGGACAGGTCAGGAGAGGACAGGTCATGAGAGAGCAGGTCATGAGAGGACAGGTCAGGAGAGGACAGGTCAGGAGAGGACAGGTCATGAGAGGACAGGTCAGGAGAGGACAGGTCAGGAGAGGACAGGTCATGAGAGGACAGGTCAGGAGAGGACAGGTCAGGAGAGGGCAGGTCATGAGAGAGCAGGTCATGAGAGGACAGGTCAGGAGAGGACAGGTCAGGAGAGGACAGGTCATGAGAGGACAGGTCAGGAGAGGACAGGTCAGGAGAGGACAGGTCATGAGAGGACAGGTCAGGAGAGGACAGGTCAGGAGAGGGCAGGTCATGAGAGAGCAGGTCATGAGAGGACAGGTCAGGAGAGGACAGGTCAGGAGAGGACAGGTCATGAGAGGACAGGTCAGGAGAGGACAGGTCAGGAGAGGACAGGTCATGAGAGGACAGGTCAGGAGAGGACAGGTCAGGAGAGGGCAGGTCATGAGAGAGCAGGTCATGAGAGGACAGGTCAGGAGAGGACAGGTCAGGAGAGGACAGGTCATGAGAGGACAGGTCAGGAGAGGACAGGTCAGGAGAGGACAGGTCATGAGAGGACAGGTCAGGAGAGGACAGGTCAGGAGAGGACAGGTCATGAGAGGACAGGTCAGGAGAGGACAGGTCAGGAGAGGGCAGGTCAGGAGAGGGCAGGTCAGGAGAGGACAGGTCAGGAGAGGACAGGTCATGAGAGAGCAGGTCATGAGAGGACAGGTCATGAGAGGGCAGGTCAGGAGAGGGCAGGTCAGGAGAGGGCAGGTCATGAGAGGACAGGTCATGAGAGGGCAGGTCAGGAGAGGACAGGTCATGAGAGGACAGGTCAGGAGAGGACAGGTCAGGAGAGGGCAGGTCATGAGAGGACAGGTCAGGAGAGGACAGGTCATGAGAGAGCAGGTCATGAGAGGACAGGTCATGAGAGGACAGGTCAGGAGAGGGCAGGTCATGAGAGGACAGGTCATGAGAGGACAGGTCATCTGAGCCAGGTCAGGTCATGAGAGGACAGGTCAGGAGAGGACAGGTCAGGAGAGGGCAGGTCAGGAGAGGACAGGTCATGAGAGGACAGGTCATGAGAGAGCAGGTCATGAGAGGACAGGTCATGAGAGGGCAGGTCAGGAGAGGACAGGTCATGAGAGGACAGGTCAGGAGAGGACAGGTCAGGAGAGGGCAGGTCATGAGAGGACAGGTCAGGAGAGGACAGGTCAGGAGAGGGCAGGTCAGGAGAGGACAGGTCATGAGAGGACAGGTCAGGAGAGGACAGGTCATGAGAGAGCAGGTCATGAGAGGACAGGTCAGGAGAGGACAGGTCAGGAGAGGACAGGTCATGAGAGGACAGGTCAGGAGAGGACAGGTCAGGAGAGGACAGGTCAGGAGAGGACAGGTCAGGAGAGGGCAGGTCATGAGAGGGCAGGTCAGGAGAGGACAGGTCAGGAGAGGACAGGTCAGGAGAGGACAGGTCATGAGAGGACAGGTCAGGAGAGGGCAGGTCAGGAGAGGGCAGGTCAGGAGAGGGCAGGTCATGAGAGGGCAGGTCAGGAGAGGACAGGTCAGGAGAGGGCAGGTCATGAGAGGACAGGTCATGAGAGGACAGGTCATCTGAGCCAGGTCAGGTCATGAGAGGACAGGTCATGAGAGGACAGGCCAGGAGAGGGCAGGTCATGAGAGGACAGGTCAGGAGAGGACAGGTCATGAGAGGGCAGGTCATGAGAGGACAGGTCAGGAGAGGACAGGTCATGAGAGGACAGGTCAGGAGAGGGCAGGTCATGAGAGGACAGGCCAGGAGAGGGCAGGTCATGAGAGGACAGGTCATGAGAGGACAGGTCAAGAGAGGTCAGGTCATGAGAGGACAGGTCAGGAGAGGGCAGGTCAGGAGAGGACAGGTCAGGAGAGGGCAGGTCATGAGAGGACAGGTCATGAGAGGACAGGTCATCTGAGCCAGGTCAGGTCATGAGAGGACAGGTCATGAGAGGACAGGCCAGGAGAGGACAGGTCATGAGAGGACAGGTCAGGAGAGGGCAGGTCATGAGAGGACAGGTCAGGAGAGGGCAGGTCAGGAGAGGACAGGTTATCTGAGGCCAGGTCAGGTCAGGAGAGGGCAGGTCAGGAGAGGACAGGTCATGAGAGGACAGGTCAAGAGAGGACAGGTCATGAGAGGACAGGTCATGAGAGGACAGGTCAGGAGAGGACAGGTCATGAGAGGACAGGTCAGGAGAGGACAGGTCAGGAGAGGGCAGGTCATGAGAGGGCAGGTCAGGAGAGGGCAGGTCATGAGAGGACAGGTCAGGAGAGGACAGGTCATGAGAGGACAGGTCAGGAGAGGACAGGTCAGGAGAGGGCAGGTCATGAGAGGACAGGTCAGGAGAGGACAGGTCATGAGAGAGCAGGTCATGAGAGAGCAGGTCATGAGAGGACAGGTCATGAGAGGGCAGGTCAGGAGAGGACAGGTCATGAGAGGACAGGTCAGGAGAGGACAGGTCAGGAGAGGTCAGGTCATGAGAGGACAGGTCAAGAGAGGACAGGTCATGAGAGGACAGGTCATGAGAGGACAGGTCAGGAGAGGGCAGGTCATGAGAGGGCAGGTCAGGTCATGAGAGGACAGGTCATGAGAGGACAGGTCAGGAGAGGACAGGTCATGAGAGGACAGGTCAGGAGAGGACAGGTCAGGAGAGGGCAGGTCAGGAGAGGACAGGTCATGAGAGGACAGGTCATGAGAGGACAGGTCATGAGAGGGCAGGTCAGGAGAGGACAGGTCATGAGAGGACAGGTCAGGAGAGGACAGGTCAGGAGAGGTCAGGTCATGAGAGGACAGGTCAGGAGAGGGCAGGTCAGGAGAGGATAGGTCAGGAGAGGACAGGTCAGGAGAGGACAGGTCATGAGAGGACAGGTCATGAGAGGGCAGGTCATGAGAGGACAGGTCAGGAGTGGACAGGTCATGAGAGGACAGGTCATGAGAGGGCAGGTCATGAGAGGACAGGTCAGGAGAGGACAGGTCAGGAGAGGACAGGTCATGAGAGGACAGGTCAGGAGAGGACAGGTCAGGAGAGGACAGGTCATGAGAGGACAGGTCATGAGAGGACAGGTCAGGAGAGGGCAGGTCAGGAGAGGGCAGGTCAGGAGAGGACAGGTCAAGAGAGGACAGGTCATGAGAGGACAGGTCATGAGAGGACAGGTCAGGAGAGGGCAGGTCAGGAGAGGGCAGGTCAGGAGAGGGTCCTGAGGACTGCAGGTAGAAAGGAAAAACCAAGTTGAGGAAGTTTCTCTTGCATTCCTATTTTACAGAAGGTTTTTTTGGGGGGCATTAGGGTTTGAACTTGGGGCCCTTTGCTGCTAGGAAGGAGCTCTACCTGCTCAAGTTCCTATGCTTTCATTGTAGTGTAGAATTTCTTTTATCTTTTACAATATTCCACATAGAATTTTATTTTGTTACATGATCCACACGAAGTTCTTTAGGAATGGAAAAGTCAATTTTAACTTCAACTTTTTTGGTACTGCCACTGGGGCTTACACATTATTACAGCGTAGTTGTACAAAGGGTTTCAGTTCCCTGCCGGTTTACAGGTATGTCACTATGATTTGAGTAATGTCTCTGGTTTCGGGCAGACCCGGATCCCCTTCCTTGCGCCTCCAGCATCCGAGGATGGCAGCCTCCCCCTCTCAGGACTCGCCTCAGACAGCTCCGTGACCTCCTGTAACCTAGGCGACAGGCCTCGGCCTGGCTAGAAGGAGTTTGGTGGCCATGGACCCGAGCTTCGGTTCGTCCAACAAGTGCTCTGCCACCTGACCCAGGTCCACACCCTTTGCTCTATTTTGTCTTTGAAACACTAACTCTGACTGGGCTGCCCTCAAACTTGAGACCCTCTTGCTTCTGTCCCCGAGTGGTTGAGATTATAGGTATGTGCCATCATTCCTGGCTAGAAATTCTGCTGCTAGAAGTAATTGTTGGATTTCTTTTGCAAATGATTTTTCTGTTCAATTTAAGTAGCCATGAGAGGGTCATTTTGCCTGTTAAGTGCTGAATTGCATTGATTTTTAAAAAATATTTATTTATTTATTTTGTTGGTCATGGGATTTGAACTCTGGGCTTGGGCACTGTCCCTGACCTCTTTAGCTCAAGGCTACCACCCTCCCCTTTGAGCCACAGTGACACTTCCTGTTTTCTAGTGATTCATTGAAGATAAGAGCCTCATTGTCTTTAGTGCCATGGCTGGCTTTAAACCTTGATCCTCAGACCTCAGCCTCCTGAGCAGTTAGGATGACAGGGTGAGCCACTGTGCCCAGCTGAATTCCACTGATTTTTAAATATTAAATCAATGTTGCATTCCTTAAACTTCACTTGATCAGACATATTACTCTCCCATGCTGGTAGCAGGGCTTGAACCCAGGACCATATATTCTTAGTTGGCTTTCTGGCTCACAGTGGGTATTTTACCACTTGAGCCACATTTCCAGCCTGGAATTTTTGCTGCTTAATTGAATATTGAATTTACAGGCTCTTCTTCTTCTTCTTCTTCTTCTTCTTCTTCTTCTTCTTCTTCTTCTTCTTCTTCTTCTGCTTCTTCTGCTTCTTCTGCTTCTTCTTCTTCTTCTTCCTCTTCTTCCTCCTCCTCCTCCTCCCTCCTCCTTCTCCTTTTTTTTTTTGCCAGTCCTGGGACTTAAACTCAGGGCCTGAGTACTGTCCTTGGGTTTTCTTAAGGCTAGAACTTTACCACTTGAGCCATAGACCCACTTCTGGATTTTTCTTTGTATGTGGTACCAAGGAATTGAACCCAGGTCCAGAATGTATCTTTCTCATTAAGTATTCCTTGCCTACATGAATACCTGCCAGTCACAGCAGATAACAGTGTACACGGCTCCCACCGTTTCCTCACTGCCTGCCAGAGACAGAGACAAGGAGACAGACGGACAGGGAGACAGGGCAACAGAGAGAGAGAGAGAGAGAGGGAGACAAAGAGAAACAGAGACAGAGACTGAGAGAAACAGAGAGAGACAGAAACAGAGAAAAAGGGGCAGAGACAGAGAGAGAGACAAAGACAGAGAAAGAGGAAGGGAGATGTTGAAATTTCCAATTGTGGATTTGAGTTTCCTTGCCAACTTTTAAGTTTCCATGTGTGAATTTTGTGGTTTTGTTATTTGCCGAATGAGTGTTTGGTATTTTTGGTTCTTTTGATGAACTGTTCCTTTGTTATTGTGAGCCGACCCTCTTTATCCCCGGTGGAAACCGCTATTCTTCAGCCAGCTTCTCTGGGTGTTAATGCAGCCCTCTGCTTGTCTTCAACCTCTTCCTTTACATCTGTCTTTCCGTTTAGGGGGTGTTTCTCATAGTTAGCACATAATTGGGTCTTGCTATTTTAGTCCTATCAGAAAACCTCTGCCCTTCCACTGGAGTGCTTGAGTGTGTGAAGTGTGTGTAGAAGTATGGCATTGGTGTATGTGTCGTTATGTAATAGTACTATGTCTGCATGAACACGTACTGCCTTCCCTTGGTGCCTGGTCGCCCGCTTCTGTTTTCTCTTGACCAGGATTTTACAGCCCTGTTTGTCACCTTTTGTTGGCTGCTGTTGGTACCACAGCAGAGGCCGTGTCACTGTCTTCCAAGCCCACGTGCCCTCTGCCTGCGATCCTCCCTGTCTCTTCACTTCCCCAGGGCAGCGCTGGCACACAGTAGGTGTGCAGGACACATTTGAGAAAGGCTGAGGAGAGACGGAGAGAAAGAAGAACGGGCCAGCCCGTCACCCTCTCCTGTCCAGCAGTGGGTGTGAGTCGCGTTTAAACCAGACGCCTCCGTTCAGCGCGTGCGGCTGGACGCGTGGGCCTCTTAGAGGCCCAGCGGGGGCCTGGAGAGCGGTGAGCGGAGCGGGCAGCTGCTCCTGTCTCACCTGAGGGCAAGGAGCTGGACACTGGTCAGTGTGCTTCCCCAGCTCTCATGGCACTGAGCCCTTGTCCTTCCCTCTTGCCGTGTGACCTCCAAGCTGGCTGGGCTGGGGGCGCGCCCAGGGCTGTGTCGTCCTGGAGGCCCCTCAGCGTGTCGAAGCCCATCGCCCAGACGTAGGCCTTTGGGCACAGGAGGAGTGGGGGCTGCTGGGACCATGGTCTCAGTCCAGTGGTGGCCATTACTTGTGACATGGTGGAGGAGAGCCGGCAGTCGGGGACAAGGGCTGCAGTGCCAGTGGGGCGGCCGTGCCCCTGAGAACGGTGCTGGTTGGCGCAGGCCCTGGGGACCTCGCTGGGGCCGAGTCACGTTGGGGCGCCAGAGTGGGGCTGTGCCAGGCAGCGGAGCCATGTGCCAAGAAGCTGTGCAGGAGGAAGGTGGGTCAAGAGGCCAGATGGAGATGGCCCTGCTGTCGCATCTGCCATCTGCCATCTGTCACGGCACACAATGAGTGCATGGGGACAGGTGAGGAGAAATGACTCCATCCTGAGCTTCAGGTCTGGGCCACGAGGCCTCCTGGGGCTGGGAGGACTTTCAGGCGTGGGTGTGACCCCGGGGGACTCTCAAAATCACCTGGGAAGGTGTGGGGGGGGACGTGTCCCGCTGACTCACATGCAGTCGTGGTCCGGAGGACAGGCCCCGCAGAGCTCCTGCCCCAGGTGGACTGGACCTGGTGCCGCTGTGGAGCAGCCTCCGAGGTGAGCCCCCTCCCCCCACGCCGTCCCAGGAGCCACTGAGCCCGGCCAGGAACTCAGCACGGGGGCCCAGGGCGTGGGTCAGCCTCCCGGATCTCAGTGTCCTGCATCTGTGAAGTGGTCTGCTGAGCAATGCAGAGACCAGCCAGGGAGCCCTGGTCCTGGGGGGGGGCGTCTGCACTCTCAGCCCACTCCTGACCACCACACTGCCACCACGAAGCCTCCTGGGAGCCCTTCCCTCCACCGCGCGTGGCCCCCGCCCCGGCACACACACACACACACACACACACACACACACACACACACACACACACACACACACCCACTATTTAACTTGGCTCTGGCAAGGAATAATAGAGGCCGGGGTATCTATTACAGATGTGGGGAGATTGTTCTCTGCGGCCGTGCGGCACATTCAGAGGCCTAACAAAGCTGCTGCGATCCACGAGGCTTGCCATTATCCATTCAGCGCTGTAATAAATGAGCCTGGCGCCGCCTGCCATATACCACCCAGCCCAGATAACGGCTGAAAGGAGAAAATTAAATTTTGCTTTTGTTGAAACATTATGATTTATGTATTTGTAATATAGGCTGTGGTGGGCAATTGGGGGAAAAAAAGATTGCTGAAAATGCTTCACGGTTCCTGATAGCCCCAGCGGCCACTCAGGCTGAGCCCGGCCCACTCCTCCAGGCAGGGAGGACAGGACACAGAGGGTCCCGTTCTCCTGGGCCTCTGCAGGAGAGACGGAGGGAGCAGGGCTGGCCTGTGGGTCCTGGTGCCACCCCTACAGGAGGGAGCAGGGGCAGCGTCCTGTGGCTTGGACCAAGCTGGGCATTCTGAAGTCCCGCTGCCCTACCTGGACCCATAAAAATAATGAACTTCTCTTGTAGGCCCTGGAGAAGCAGACACGTGAGGATGTGTCCTGTAATTGATAATCTGCTGTCCCGCCCCTAATGCAGCCATCAGAGTGCTTATCACCTCCCGCCACAGACGGGAATGAACTCATGCAGCTCTCCGCCAGGTCTGGAGGCGGGGAGCCGGGCGGGGGCGGCGCCTCCAGCAGACCACGGGTGTGCGGGGCCCCTGGCCTCGGAGGACAGCGGGGGCCCCAGGCATAGTTGAGGCTGTGGGAGGTCAGGTCTGGCCGAGGAGCCGTGGCTCCTGGAGCAGGGGCCAGGCCTGGGGTTCACAGGGAAGCCTCCCGCTCAGGGCCACCCCACATGTCCTGGGGATCTGAGCTAGTCTGCTGGTCACGAAGGTGGACTGCTGGTCACGGAGCTGGACTGCTGGTCACGGAGCTGGACTGCTGGTCTCGGAGCTGGACTGCTGGTCACGGAGCTGGACTGCTGGTCTCGGAGCTGGACTGCTGGTCACGGAGCTGGACTGCTGGTCACGGAGCTGGTCCACTGCTGCCCCTCCCTCACCACTCCTCAGACCCCAGCCTGCAGCTGCATTCCCCATAGCTGAAACAAGGCTGCAGCCCTCAGACTCCCCCTCTTCCCTGCCCCTCCTCACGCTCCCTCCTCCTCCCGGGGCCCTTGCTCTCCTCCTCCAGCCTGCACCCGGTGTCCAGGGGAGAAACAGTCCCGGTGTCCCGGTTGCTTTGCCCCCACGTCCACCTCACGGCAGCCAGCAATCGCCACCTTGCACAGGGTCCCTGGCTGGCGCCCGCTGTCCCAGCCTGTCGGGGGCCCTGTCCTCACGGAAGGCCTGGCACACCTGCGGTCGTGCCGGTCTCCTCCCTGGAGCCCATCACAGCTGAGGGGTGGAGCTGGGAGACTCGGCCCACAGCACAGACAGCTTCGCAGGGAGGCTCGGGGCTATGCGCTGGCAGAGGGCCCCTCTGAACTAGGTGGCACGGCTTCGGCTGCTGTGGACACCAAGGACACGGCTGCCCCCTCCATTGTCCTCCTCCTGGCCGGAGCCAGGACGGCAGCGGGGCCTCAGGGCCACCCTGGGACCCCAGGCAGCTTCTTGGGCAGCTGCTGCCCCCCGTGAGAAGACTGCCGGCACCTGGGGCCAGGCTCCCACCCCAACTCTGCAGATTGTCCCTCTGGTTTTAAAGAGGGAGGCGGGCCAAGGCACCGTGGCCCAGCAGAGGCAGCATGGCCACATGTCCAAGGCCAGCCTGGGCTGTGTGTTGAGACTCAGGAAAGAAGAGATAGTAGTAGTAATAATAATAACAATAATGCAGTAAAAAGAGTGACTCCTAGAGCTCTGGCCTGCACAGGACCCTGGGTTCTGAAAACACGAGAGAGAGGCTGGGATTTCCACTTCTGCTGGTCTCATCTGTCCAAAGTGCCATCTGTCCGGATGGGGTCCGGTCACTGAGGGCTTCCAGCTTCCCCTTCTGGAAACCCACAGCCCGGGCAGGTGCCTGGCACGAGGGCCATCGCCAGCAGAGCCTCTCCGGACGCTGCCCTGGACCCCCTCTCCACGCGTGGGCCTCACTGTGAACATGGAGCTCTCAGCTAGGTCCCGAGGCCGGGAGCCGGGGGGAGCCCCCCTCCACACCACTGACGAGCTGGGTTGTGGCCAAGCCTGCAGCTGGTGTGGCAGCCGCTTATTCCACACGGTGGGGTCAAACACTGCGTTCTCCAGGCGCAGGGCACCGACAGTGTCTCGCTGACCGTGCCGGGGCCACCGTGAGGGGGGCACAGGTTCCCAGCCACCGTAAGGCCTCTCTGCCAGCCGGGAGCCCATGGGCAGCCCTGCTGTGAAGTCCCGGGGACCCCACTGCCCCACGGTGTGCCCCCGTCTGGATTGAGGGCACCGCCGGTTTCTCACCTCACGCTGCTGCGGGCAGAGCCCCGGGGATTCTGCAGGCCCCACGCCTCCTCCAGCTTTCTGCCCACCCACCAGGCTGGAGGCCCTGCCTACGGGTTTTGCTGTCCTGTTTCTTCCGCCTTGGCATGAAGACACGTAAATAGTGCGTGTGACAAGATGGATATCTCTGGAGTAGCTAGGGCGAAGCCGGAGTGGTGGGAGCTTTTCAGGTTGGTTTGGGGGAATGGGACACACACGGGGAAAGCTGGCAGAGCGGTTGGTGGAGGAGACCCCGGAGCAGACACGGGGCACTTGGAAGAGCGTGAAATGTGTAGGGAACACATGGTCTGGTGTCACTCGGCTCCTCTGTATCTCAAGGTCGCCATGGGGGAAGCCCCAGGGGAGGGGGTAGCCCGGGCTGGGCTGGGCTGCAGACAGGCAGGGCCCACCCCAGTCCCTGCCCAGGCGTCTGCGTCCTGGGCACTGTGGGTGCTGGGTCAGGGCGCCGGGGTGCTGGCAGAGACAGTGGGCGCCGTGGGCCTCAGACCACGGCCTCCTCTTCCCTGGAGGTCAGGGGCTGTGGGCGGCCTGGTGCCGTCAGAAAAGCCAAACAGATTTAGCCTAGGAAGGGGTGGCCGGGTGACAGGAGACAGGCACGCTCCGGTCCCAGTCAGTCGGGAGCAGAGCGCAGAGAGCCAGGGCGTCGGGCATGTCCCGAACCCGAGCTTACCTGTGGCACAGGAGGGACAGCAGCTCCTGCTACCCCCGCTGCAGGCTCGTGTGGCTGACGTAGGCCGAAGCCACCACCTCAGGGCCAAAGCCATCCCAGAACTGATGTCACCACCTCAGGGCTGAAGCCACCACTTCAGGGCCAAGGCCACCACTCCAGAGCCAATGCCACCACCCCAGAGCTGAAGCCACCACCCTGGAGCCGATGCCACCACCCCGGAGCCGAAGCCACCACCTCAGAGCCAAAACCACCACCCCAGAGCCGATGCCACCACCTCATCCACTTTCTCTTTTCTCCTCAAACTGTTAAACCCCTGCTGCCGGCAGTCTTGGGGCAGGCTGGCAGTCCAGGCTGTCCCGCAGGCCGGGACAGGCTGGCGCCCCCGTGGGGACCAGCCTCAGGCTGCCCACAGACGGGTCAACTGATTGATGGAAAACTAGATGCATGGACGGGCTGGTGGGCTGACAGACGGCCGCGTGGATGGAGGAAGACGTGGAGAGACGGATGGGTTTGGTGAGTGGTTACACAGGCACAGAAGCAGGCGATGGACTGCGGAATGGATGGCTGGGTGAACTCGTGGCTGGCGGGGTGAGTGAGTGGGGTCGAATGGATGGGGGTGAGCGCCGGGTGGATGAAGGGAGGGAGAGAAATAAATGCGCAGGCCAGAGGCGAGGGGAGCCCAGCCCCGTGGAGGTGCGGGGTGCCTCCGTCCCCAGGGCCCAGGGGCTTCCTGAAGGACGAGCTTGTGAGCCTTGGTGAGGGTCAGCCACAGGCTGGGGGTGTCCTGGGGGAAAGCAGCTGCGTGCAGACCCTTGAGCCCGCACAGTGAAATGTGTGCACGCGGGTCTGTACACAGTGTACCGCATGAAGTATACCCGTGCCTGTGTACACATGCGTGTGTGCACACAAACGCATCGTGTGAGGATGCATGTGCATTCTGTGTGCTGCATTACAGGGGCACATGTGTAGGTATGTTCAGGGTAAATGTGCACACAGATGAATGACAGGACTGGGACTTGTGAGTGCATTTAAAGAGCACGTGCACGCCATGTGCGTGGATGCACTGACGTGTGGAAGCCACATACATAAAACCGCACGTGTACAGCTGTGTGTGTTGAGCGTTGAGTACAGATGTGTAAGCACGCATGTGCGGTGTGCATGCACAGAGTGTGGGACAGCTTGTGTATAGGCGTCTGTGAGTCCTGGGCATGCGTGTACAGCACCTGAGGGAGAGCAGCGCATGACAGGGCACACGGTGCTGGTCGTGCTGAGTGGGTACTGTAAGCATGTGTGCAGCTCACGCGTGTGCAGGGTGCATGATGGGGAGTGTGTGAGTGGTGTCCATGCATGGCCACGCTCATGTAGGCGTGGGAAGCCACGCTGTGGTTGCATGCTCACCGTATGTGCATGTGTGCTGAGCACACGTGTACAAGTTTGTGAGAGCACTGTGTGCAGGAGTGCATCTGGATGGCTGAGCATGCGTGTACAGGCGTGTTTGAGAAACCATGCATCCCATGGTGCGCGTATGTGCTGATCATTGAGCGGTGACAGCGCATATGTATTGTATGCACACATGCACATGAGTGTATGACTGCGCATGCACGCATGCGTGTGAGAGCATGTGTGCACAGGCGCACATGTCTACGCAGAGCATCTGCATGCAGGGGTGTGAGCAGGCGTGGACAGGCGTGTGTGCATGAGGCCCCTCACCGTGGCCTGGAGTGGTGCTGACAGATGGACTGCTCTTGGGTGGTCACCTGACAGAGGGCTGCGTAGCCTCTCAGCCTGCGATGGGCCCCCTGCCTGGGCACCCTGTGACGCCAGCAGTTGGGGTCCTGGGCACAAAGGCCAAGGGCTGCCTGCCACCTGAGGGGACGCCCCGAGCCCTCTGCCTGCCACCCGAGGGGACGCCCCGAGCCCTCAGCCTGCCACCCGAGGGGGACTCCCCGAGCCCTCTGCCTGCCACCCGAGGGGACGCCCCGAGCCCTCTGCCTGCCACCCGAGGGGGACTCCCCGAGCCCTCTGCCTGCCACCCGAGGGGGACGCCCCGAGCCCTCTGCCTGCCACCGAGGGGGACGCCCCGAGCCCTCTGCCTGCCACCCGAGGGGGACGCCCCGAGCCCTCTGCCTGCCACCCGAGGGGACGCCCCGAGCCCTCTGCCTGCCACCCGAGGGGGACGCCCCGAGCCCTCTGCCTGCCACCCGAGGAGGACGCCCCGAGCCCTCTGCCTGCCACCCGAGGGGGACGCCCCGAGCCCTCTGCCTGCCACCCGAGGGGACGCCCCGAGCCCTCTGCCTGCCACCCGAGGGGATGCCCCAGCCCTCTGCCTGCCACCCGAGGGGGACGCCCCGAGCCCTCTGCCTGCCACCCGAGGGGGATGCCTTGAACCTCTGCCTGTCACCCAAGGGGGACGCTCCGAGCCCTCTGCGTGTCACCTGAAGACCCCCCCCCCCTCAGCACTCCAGCACTGCATTGGTGCTGAGCTGACAGCTGTATCTGTGGTAGTCAAGGGTGATTGTGTGGCAGCCAGGAATTATGTGATTTCCAAAGGAATTGATCTGGGTGGGCTCGGAGGGCACTCCTGACCACGACGGGGCTCGGAGGGCACTCCTGACGACCACGGGGCTCGGAGGGCACTCCTGACGACCACGGGGCTCGGAGGGCACTCCTGACCACGACGGGGCTCGGAGGGCACTCCTGATGACCACGGGCTCGGAGGGCACTCCTGACCACGACGGGACTCGGAGGGCACTCCTGATGACCATGGGCTCAGAGGGCACTCCTGATGACCACGACGGGGCTCGGAGGGCACCCCTGACCACGACGGGGCTCGGAGGGCACCCCTGATGACCACGGGGCTCGGAAGGCACTCCTGATGACCACGGGGCTCGGAGGGCACTCCTGATGACCACGACGGGGCTCGGAGGGCACTCCTGACCACGCCGTGGCTCTGAGGGCACTCCTGACCACGACGGGGCTCGGAGGACAATCCTGATGACCACGACGGGGCTCAAAGGGCACTCCTAACCACGACGGGGCTCGGAGGGCACTCCTGATGAACACGACGGGGCTCGGAGGGCACTCCTGACCACGACGGGGCTCGGAGGACACTCCTGATGACCACGACGGGGCTCGGAGGGCACTCCTGATGACCACGGGGCTGGGAGGGCACTCCTGATGACCACGACGGGGCTCGGAGGACACTCCTGACCACGACGGGGCTCGGAGGGCACTCCCGATGACCACGACGGGGCTCGGAGGACACTCCTGACCACGACGGGGCTCGGAGGGCACTCCTGATGACCACGACGGGGCTCGGAGGACACTCCTGACCCCGACGGGGCTCGGAGGGCACTCCTGATGACCACGACGGGGCTCGGAGGGCACTCCTGATGACCACGGGGCTGGGAGGGCACTCCTGATGACCACGACGGGGCTCGGAGGGCACTCCTGATGACCACGACGGGGCTCGGAGGGCACTCCTGACCACGCCGTGGCTCTGAGGGCACTCCTGACCACGACGGGGCTCGGAGGACAATCCTGATGACCACGACGGGGTTCAAAGGGCACTCCTAACCACGACGGGGCTCGGAGGGCACTCCTGATGAACACGACGGGGCTCGGAGGACACTCCTGACCACGACGGGGCTCGGAGGACACTCCTGATGACCACGACGGGGCTCGGAGGGCACTCCTGATGACCACGGGGCTAGGAGGGCACTCCTGATGACCACGACGGGGCTCGGAGGACACTCCTGACCACGACGGGGCTCGGAGGGCACTCCCGATGACCACGACGGGGCTCGGAGGACACTCCTGACCACGACGGGGCTCAGAGGGCACTCCTGATGACCACGACGGGGCTCGGAGGACACTCCTGACCCCGACGGGGCTCGGAGGGCACTCCTGATGACCACGACGGGGCTCGGAGGGCACTCCTGATGACCACGGGGCTGGGAGGGCACTCCTGATGACCACGACGGGGCTCGGAGGGCACTCCTGACCACGACGGGGCTCGGAGGGCACTCCTGATGACCACGACGGGGCTCGGAGGGCACTCCTGACCACGACGGGGCTCGGAGGGCAATCCTGATGACCACGACGGGGCTCAAAGGGCACTCCTGACCACGACGGGGCTCGGAGGGCACTCCTGATGACCACGGGGCTCGGAGGGCACTCCTGACCACGACGGGGCTCGGAGGGCACTCCCGATGACCACGACGGGGCTCGGAGGACACTCCTGACCACGACGGGGCTCGGAGGGCACTCCTGATGACCACGACGGGGCTCGGAGGACACTCCTGACCACGACGGGGCTCAGAGGGCACTCCTGATGACCACGGGGCTCGGAGGTCACTCCTGACCACGACGGGGCTCGGAGGGCACTCCTGATGACAACGACGGGGCTCGGAGGGCACTCTTGACCACGACGGGGCTCAGAGGGCACTCCTGATGACCACGACGGGGCTTGGAGGGCACTCCTGACCACGACGGGGCTCGGAGGGCACTCCTGACCACGATGGGGCTCGGTGGGCACTCCTGACCACGACGGGGCTTGGAGGGCACTACTGATGACCACGACGGGGCTCAGAGGGCACTCCTGACCACGACGGGGCTCGGAGGACAATCCTGATGACCACGACGGGGCTCAGAGGGCACTCCTGACCACGACGGGGCTCGGAGGGCACTCCTGATGACTACGACGGGGCTCGGAGGACACTCCTGACCACGACGGGGCTCGGAGGACACTCCTGATGACCACGACGGGGCGTGGAGGGCACTCCTGACCACGACGGGGCTCGGAGGGCACTCCTGATGACCACGACGGGGCTCGGAGGGCACTCCTGATGACCACGGGGCTGGGAGGGCACTCCTGATGACCACGACGGGGCTCAGAGGACACTCCTGACCACGACGGGGCTCGGAGGGCACTCCTGATGACCACGACGGGGCTCGGAGGGCACTCCTGATGACCACGGGGCTCGGAGGGCACTCCTGATGACCACGACGGGGCTCGGAGGACACTCCTGACCACGACGGGGCTTGGAGGGCACTCCTGATGACCACGGGGCTCGGAGGTCACTCCTGACCACGACGGGGCTCGGAGGGCACTCCTGACCACGACGGGGCTCGGAGGGCACTCCTGACCACGACGGGGCTCGGAGGACAATCCTGATGACCACGACGGGGCTCAAAGGGCACTCCTGACCACGACGGGGCTCGGAGGGCACTCCTGATGACCACGGGGCTCGGAGGGCACTCCTGACCACGATGGGGCTTGGAGGGCACTCCTGATGACCACGGGGCTCGGAGGGCACTCCTGATGACCACGACGGGGCTCGGAAGGCACTCCTGACCATGACGGGGCTCGGAGGGCACTCCTGATGACCACGGGGCTCGGAGGGCACTCCTGACCACGACGGGGCTCGGAGGGCACTCCTGACCACGACGGGGCTCGGAGAGTACTCCTGATGACCACGACGGGGCTCGGAGGGCACTCCTGACGACCACGGGGCTCGGAGGTCACTCCTGACCACGACGGGGCTCGGAGAGTACTCCTGATGACCACGACGGGGCTCGGAGGGCACTCCTGATGACCACGGGGCTCGGAGGTCACTCCTGACCACGACGGGGCTCGGAGGGCACTCCTGATGACCACGACGGGGCTCGGAGGGCACTCCTGACCACGACGGGGCTCGGAGGGCACTCCTGACCACGACGGGGCTCGGAGGACAATCCTGATGACCACGACGGGGCTCAAAGGGCACTCCTGACCACGACGGGGCTCGGAGGGCATCCTGATGACCACGGGGCTCGGAGGGCACTCCTGACCACGATGGGGCTTGGAGGGCACTCCTGATGACCACGGGGCTCGGAGGGCACTCCTGACCACGACGGGGCTCGGAGGGCACTCCTGACCACGACGGGGCTCGGAGGGCACTCCTGACCACGACGGGGCTCGGAGGACAATCCTGATGACCACGACGGGGCTCAAAGGGCACTCCTGACCACGACGGGGCTCGGAGGGCACTCCTGATGACCACGGGGCTCGGAGGGCACTCCTGACCACGACGGGGCTCGGAGGGCACTCCTGATGACCACGATGGGGCTCGGAGGGCACTCCTGACCACGATGGGGCTCGGAGGGCACTCCTGACCACGACGGGGCTCGGAGGACACTCCTGACCACGACGGGGCTCGGAGGACACTCCTGATGACCACGACGGGGCTCGGAGGACACTCCTGACCACGACAGGGCTCGGAGGGCACTCCTGATGACCACGATGGGGCTTGGAGGGCACTCCTGACCACGACGGGGCTCGGAGGGCACTCCTGACCACGACGGGGCTCGGAGGACACTCCTGATGACCACGACGGGGCTCGGAGGGCACTCCTGATGACCACGACGGGGCTCGGAGGGCACTCCTGACCCCAACGGGGCTTGGAGGACACTCCTGACCCCAACGGGGCTCGGAGGGCACTACTGATGACCACGACGGGGCTCGGAGGGCACTCCTGACCATGACGGGGCTTGGAGGACACTCCTGATGACCACGACGGAGCTCGGAGGGCACTCCTGACCACGACGAGTCTCGGAGGGCACTCCTGACCACGACGGGGCTCGGAGGGCACTCCTGATGACCACGACAGGGCTTGAAGGGCACTCCTGACCACGACGGGGCTCGGAGGGCTCTCCTGACCACGACGGGCTCGGAGGGCAGTCCTGATGACCACGACAGGGCTTGGAGGACACTCCTGACCACGACAGGGCTCGGAGGGCAGTCCTGATGACCACGACGGGGCTCGGAGGGCACTCCTGATGACCACGACGGGACTCGGAGGGCACTCCTGATGACCATGACGGGGCTCGGAGGGCACTCCTGACCACGACGGGGCTCGGAGGACACTCTTGACGGTGTGGGGTTTGGGACACTCCTGACATTTCCAAGTCCATGGGTGGTAACTGAGGCCCTCACGTCGGAAACTGTTCTGGGCTGGCCACGGACTTCTGCAGGCTGCAGACAGTCCTCCCTCAGACCTCCCCACAGACCAGCAGCCCCCTAAAAGGTGGGCATGGCCTGGCTCCCAGCCCAACTCAGGCACCCGCTGTGCAGGCCCGAACCCGGCAGCTGGCCCAGCACTGCACCCCCAGCCAGGCCTGGTGAGCCTGCCACCCCTGGACCTCACCCTGCCTGCAGGGGCCCCCATGGGAAGCTGAGGCCCCCACAGGCCTCCCTGCTGGCACGGAGGCCTGAGGCGTGGCAGCTCCACATGGCTGGAAGTCCATGTGCCGTACGTTCTTGCCCGCCTTGCTCTCGTCTACGAAGGGGTCACTGGCTGCCTGGCCTGCGTGGGAGCACAGGGCCGCAGACCCTTCCACCAGGCCCACTCCGCTGGCCGGGGCCCCACCCCGCACTCTGCCCCTCACCACGCCCGTCCCTGGGCCCCTGGGAACGGGTGTCCACCCTGATGCTCCTCCTCTGTGCCCTCCTCTCAGGTCACAGCTCAGGCCAGCCCCCGGGGACCTCCTAGTCCAAGGCAGGGCCTCCTTCACCTCTCAACCCCACACTTTCTCCTGCAGCCGCTGGCGTCCTGGCTCCTCCCTCTCCAAGCACAGCCTGAGCCAGCCTTCCCTGCACCCGCCAGCCCTGGGCCCTCGGCTCCTCCTTCTACCATGGTGAGTCAGGCCTGGAGGCCATGGCAGACTTGCCTCTCCCCCCTCTCCCCCCCCCCCCCCCGCCGCCGACTGCTCACCCCCTCCGGTGTCTTAACTGAAATGGGCCTCCCACGGGTGGGGGCCCCACCGGATACCAGGGCTCAGCAGAGGCAGCTCCAGGTCGGTGCCAGCAGGCAGTTGGCGGCAGGACGGTGCTGGTGTGTCCCTGCTCCCAGAGCCAGCCCCATGGCTGGGCAGGCACAGTGGCCGGCGCACGGGCGAGTGGGCGAGGACGCTGTGCGGTCGAAGCTATTTAAATGCTCCATTGGAGAGGGATTAAAGTTTACGCAAGGTCACGGAGGGCGTGATAATTATAATCACAGGTTTGTGGCTCCACAATGACAGCCATTTGTTATTTCCGCTCGGGCAGCTCCCACGGCCCGAGCTGGTGACAGGCATGGACTGATTTAGTGGCCCGAGCCCGCCCCCCTCCCACCTCAGTCCGGGAAGCCCCCTCGGCTGGGGGCTGCTGCGGGCTCCACCCTGGGGAGGGCCGGGCTCCTCTGGGATGGGAGGAGGGGGCCAGATGGAGGGCGGGGCGTGGCAGAGGGGAGGAGACGCCATGGAGGGCCTGCTGCAGGCACGGCCTCACTGCCCTGGCTGGACTCCCAGCCACTCTGGTGACCAAATCTGCTGCCTTATTGCCACCGTCCACATTACTAAGTCACAGGTGCCAGTGGGCCAGACAAAGAAGGGCTCTGTCACATGTTGGGGTGCTGCAACTCCAGTGTCAGACGCCCCTCAGCGTCCCTGCTAAGGACAAGGAGCTAGAGTTCCTGGGAAAGGAGAGCCAGGATGCTGTGGCCCCTCTGGTTGTGCTCTGAGGGCATGGTGGCTCCAGCACGGGAGGTCCTGCGTCCCAGACCCCGAGCCGTCCGAGGATGAGCGGGGCCACAGGGCTGGCGGCAATGAGATGGTGCTGAGGACCCAACCGGTGCAGGGTGTGTAACCAGGGCCCACGCCGACATCCCGTGCCTCAGTTTCCCTCTCTGGCACACGAGGCTGTGGCCAGGACAGGTGTCTGCAGGGCGTGGAGGTCTCCAGCCTGTACCCACGCCGCCTGTTTCCACCATGATGAATGCCACTTTTGGGTTTGTTTTTGCCATCAGAGGCGAGAGCCCCTTAATTAATATTAAATGGTGATGAATAGGGGTCAGGCAAGAGCGGAGCCGGAATCTGTCTTTGAGGAGTGGAATGGAAAACTCCTGGGCTGCAGAAGAGAACCAAGACAAAGCCAAGAGGGGATCCGGCCACCAAGGCTACCGCGCAGGGTCTCGGGGTCCATGACGCCACTGCAGACCCCAGCTCCTCAGGACCGCGTGCCTCACCTCCTCCACTGCAGACTCCAGCTCCTCAGGACCGCGTGTCTCACCTCCTCCACTGCAGACCCCAGCTCCTCAGAACCATGTGTCTCACCTCCTGCACTACAGACCCCAGCTCCTCAGCACCACGTGTCTCACCTCCTCCAGTGCAGACCCCAGCTCCTCAGGACCGCGTGCCTCACCTCCTCCACTGCAGACCCCAGCTCCTCAGGACCGCGTGTCTCACCTCCTCCACTGGAGACCCCAGCTCCTCAGGACCGCGTGTCTCACTTCCTCCACTGCAGACCCCAGCTCCTCAGGCCCGCGTGTCTCACCTCCTCCACTGCAGACCCCAGCTCCTCAGGCCCGCGTGTCTCACCTCCTCCACTGCAGACCCCAGCTCCACAGGACCGCGTGTCTCACCTCCTCCACTGCAGACCCAAGCTCCTCAGAACCGCGTGTATCACCTCCTGCACTGCAGACCCCAGCTCCTCAGGACCGCGTGTCTCACCTCCTCCAGTGCAGACCCCAGCTCCTCAGGACCGCGAGTCTCACCTCCTCCACTGCAGACCCCAGCTCCTCAGGACCGCGTGTCTCACCTCCTCCACTGCAGACCCCAGCTCCTCAGGACCGCGTGTCTCACCTCCTCCACTGCAGACCCCAGCTCCTCAGGACCGCGTGTCTCACCTCCTCCACTGCAGACCCCAGCTCCATAGGACCGCGTGTCTCACCACCTCCACTGCAGACCCAAGCTCCTCAGAACCTCGTGTATCACCTCCTGCACTGCAGACCCCAACTCCTCAGGACCGCGTGTCTCACCTCCTCCACTGCAGACCCCAGCTCCTCAGGACCGCGTGTCTCACCTCTTCCACTGCAGACCCCAGCTCCTCAGGACCGCGTGCCTCACCTCCTCCACTGCAGACCCCAGCTCCTCAGGACCGCGTGTCTCACCTCCACTGCAGACCACAGCTCCTTGGGACCGCGTGTCTCACCTCCTCCACTGCAGACCCCAGCTCCACAGGACCGCGTGTCTCACCTCCTCCACTGCAGACCCAAGCTCCTCAGAACCTCGTGTATCACCTCCTGCACTGCAGACCCCAGCTCCTCAGGACCGCGTGTCTCACCTCCTCCAGTGCAGACCCCAGCTCCTCAGGACCGCGAGTCTCACCTCCTCCACTGCAGACCCCAGCTCCTCAGGACCGCGTGTCTCACCTCCTCCACTGCAGACCCCAGCTCCTCAGGACCGCGTGTCTCACCTCCTCCACTGCAGACCCCAGCTCCTCAGGACCGCGTGTCTCACCTCTTCCACTGCAGACCCCAGCTCCTCAGGACCGCGTGCCTCACCTCCTCCACTGCAGACCCCAGCTCCACAGGACCACGTATCTCACCTCCACTGCAGACCACAGCTCCTTGGGACCGCGTGTCTCACCTCCTCCACTGCAGACCCCAGCTCCTCAGGACCACGTGTCTCACCTCCTCCACTGCACACCCCAGCTCCTCAGGACCGCGTGTCTCACCTCCTCCACTGCAGACCCCAGCTCCTCAGGACCGCGTGTCTCACCTCCTCCACTGCAGACCCCAGCTCCTCAGGATCGCGTGTCTCACCTCCTCCACTGCAGACCCCAGCTCCTCAGGACCGCGTGTCTCACCTCCTCCACTGCAGACCCCAGCTCCTCAGGACCGCGTGTCTCACCTCCTCCACTGCAGACCCCAGCTCCTCAGGACCGCCTGTCTCACCTCCTCCACTGCTGACCCCAGCTCCTCAGGACTGCGTGTCTCACCTCCACCACTGCAGACCCAGCTCCTCAGGACCGCGTGTCTCACCTCCTCCATTGCAGACCCCAGCTCCTCAGGACCGCGTGTCTCACCTCCACCACTGCAGACCCCAGCTCCTCAGGACCACGTGTCTCACCTCCTCCACTGCACTGCAGACCCCAGCTCCTCAGGACCGCGTGTCTCACCTCCTCCACTGCAGACCCCAGCTGCTCAGGACGACGTGTCTCACCTCCTCCACTGCAGACCCAGCTCCTCAGGACCGCGTGTCTCACCTCCTCCACTGCAGACCCCAGCTCCTCAGGACCGCGTGTCTCACCTCCTCCACTGCAGACCCCAGCTCCTCAGGCCCGCGTGTCTCACCTCCTCCACTGCAGACCCCAGCTCCTCAGGACCGCGTGTCTCACCTCCTCCACTGCAGACCCAAGCTCCTCAGGACCGCGTGTCTCACCTCCTCCACTGCAGACCCCAGCTCCTCAGGACCGCGTGTCTCACCTCCTCCACTGCAGACCCCAGCTCCTCAGGACCGCGTGTATCACCTCCTCCACTGCAGACCCCAGCTCCTCAGGACCGTGTGTCTCACCTCCTCCACTGCAGACCCAGCTCCTCAGGACCACGTGTCTCACCTCCTTCTCTCCACTGCAGACCCAGCTCCACAGGACCGCGTGTCTCACCTCCTCCACTGCAGACCCCAGCTCCTCAGAACCTCGTGTCTCACCTCCTGCACTGCAGACCCCAGCTCCTCAGGACCGCGTGCCTCACCTCCTCCACTGCAGACCCCAGCTCCACAGGACCACGTATCTCACCTCCACTGCAGACCACAGCTCCTTGGGACCGCGTGTCTCACCTCCTCCACTGCAGACCCCAGCTCCTCAGGACCACGTGTCTCACCTCCTCCACTGCACACCCCAGCTCCTCAGGACCGCGTGTCTCACCTCCTCCACTGCAGACCCCAGCTCCTCAGGACCGCGTGTCTCACCTCCTCCACTGCAGACCCCAGCTCCTCAGGATCGCGTGTCTCACCTCCTCCACTGCAGACCCCAGCTCCTCAGGACCGCGTGTCTCACCTCCTCCACTGCAGACCCCAGCTCCTCAGGACCGCGTGTCTCACCTCCTCCACTGCAGACCCCAGCTCCTCAGGACCGCGTGTCTCACCTCCTCCACTGCAGACCCCAGCTCCTCAGGACCGCGTGTCTCACCTCCTCCACTGGAGACCCCAGCTCCTCAGGACCGCGTGTCTCACCTCCTCCACTGCAGACCCCAGCTCCTCAGGCCCGCGTGTCTCACCTCCTCCACTGCAGACCCCAGCTCCACAGGACCGCGTGTCTCACCTCCTCCACTGCAGACCCAAGCTCCTCAGGACCGCGTGTCTCACCTCCTCCACTGCAGACCCCAGCTCCTCAGGACCGCGTGTATCACCTCCTCCACTGCAGACCCCAGCTCCTCAGGACCGTGTGTCTCACCTCCTCCACTGCAGACCCAGCTCCTCAGGACCACGTGTCTCACCTCCTTCTCTCCACTGCAGACCCAGCTCCTCAGGACTGCGTGTCTCACCTCCTGCACTGCAGACCCCAGCTCCTCAGGACCGTGTGTCTCACCTCCTCCACTGCAGACCCCAACTCCTCAGGACCACGTGTCTCACCTCCTCCACTGCAGACCCCAGCTCCTCAGGACCACGTGTCTCACCTCCTCCACTGCAGACCCAAGCTCCTCAGGAACACGTGTCTCACCTCCTTCCCTCCACTGCAGACCCCACCTCCTCAGGCCCGCGTGTCTCACCTCCTCCACTGCAGACCCCAGCTCCTCAGGACCGCCTGTCTCACCTCCTCCACTGCTGACCCCAGCTCCTCAGGACTGCGTGTCTCACCTCCACCACTGCAGACCCAGCTCCTCAGGACCGCGTGTCTCACCTCCTCCATTGCAGACCCCAGCTCCTCAGGACCGCGTGTCTCACCTCCACCACTGCAGACCCCAGCTCCTCAGGACCACGTGTCTCACCTCCTCCACTGCACTGCAGACCCCAGCTCCTCAGGAACGCGTGTCTCACCTCCTCCACTGCAGACCCCAGCTGCTCAGGACGACGTGTCTCACCTCCTCCACTGCAGACCCAGCTCCTCAGGACCGCGTGTCTCACCTCCTCCACTGCAGACCCCAGCTCCTCAGGACCGCGTGTCTCACCTCCTCCACTGCAGACCCCAGCTCCTCAGGCCCGCGTGTCTCACCTCCTCCACTGCAGACCCCAGCTCCTCAGGACCGCGTGTCTCACCTCCTCCACTGCAGACCCAAGCTCCTCAGGACCGCGTGTCTCACCTCCTCCACTGCAGACCCCAGCTCCTCAGGACCGCGTGTCTCACCTCCTCCACTGCAGACCCCAGCTCCTCAGGACCGCGTGTATCACCTCCTCCACTGCAGACCCCAGCTCCTCAGGACCGTGTGTCTCACCTCCTCCACTGCAGACCCAGCTCCTCAGGACCACGTGTCTCACCTCCTTCTCTCCACTGCAGACCCAGCTCCACAGGACCGCGTGTCTCACCTCCTCCACTGCAGACCCCAGCTCCTCAGAACCTCGTGTCTCACCTCCTGCACTGCAGACCCCAGCTCCTCAGGACCGCGTGTCTCACCTCCTCCACTGCAGACCCCAGCTCCACAGGACCGCGTGTCTCACCTCCTCCACTGCAGACCCAAGCTCCTCAGAACCTCGTGTGTCACCTCCTGCACTGCAGACCCCAGCTCTTCAGGACCACGTGTCTCACCTCCTCCCCTCCACTGCAGACCCCAGCTCCTCAGGACCGCGTGTCTCACCTCCTCCCCTCCACTGCAAATCCCAGCTCCTCAGGACCGCGTGTCTCACCTCCTCCCCTCCACTGCAGACCCCAGCTCCTCAGGACCGCGTGTCTCACCTCCTCCCCTCCACTGCAGACCCCAGCTCCTCAGGACCACGTGTCTCACCTCCTTCTCTCCACTGCAGACCCAGCTCCTCAGGACTGCGTGTCTCACCTCCTGCACTGCAGACCCCAGCTTTTCAGGACCGCGTGTCTCACCTCCTCCACTGCAGACCCCAGCTCCTCTGGACCACGTGTCTCACCTCCTTCCCTCCACTGCAGACCCCAGCTCCTCAGGACCACGTGTCTCACCTCCACTGCAGACCCCAGCTCCTCTGGACCGCGTGTCTCACCTCCTCCACTGCAGACCCCAGCTCCTCAGGACCGCGTGTGTCACCTCCTCTCCTCCACTGCAGACCCCAGCTCCTCAGGAACGCGGGTCTCACCTCCTCCACTGCAGACCCCAGCTCCTCAGGACCGCGTGTCTCACCTCCTCCCCTCCACTGCAGACCCCAGCTCCTCAGGAGCGCGGGTCTCACCTCCTCCACTGCAGACCCCAGCTCCTCAGGACCGCGTGTTACACCTCCTCCACTGCAGACCCTAGCTCCTCAGGACCACGTGTCTTACCTCCTCCACTGCAGACCCCAGCTCCTCAGGACCCCGTGTCTCACCTCCTCCACTGCAGACCCCAGCTCCTCAGGCCCGTGTGTCTCACCTCCTCCACTGCAGACCCCAGCTCCGCAGGACCACGTGTCTCACCTCCTCCACTGCAGACCCCAGCTCCTCAGGACCACGTGTCTCACCTCCTCCACTGCAGACCCCAGCTCCTCAGGACCGCGTGTCTCACCTCCTCCACTGCAGACCCCAGCTCCTCAGGACCGCGTGTCTCACCTCCTCCACTGCAGACCCCAGCTCCTCAGGACCGCGTGTCTCACCTCCTCCACTGCAGACCCCAGCTCCTCAGGACCGCGTGTCTCACCTCCTCCACTGCAGACCCAGCTCCTCAGGACCAAGTGTCTCACCTCCTCCACTGCAGACCCCAGCTCCTCAGGACCGCGTGTCTCACCTCCTCCACTGCAGACCCCAGCTCCTCAGGACCGCGTGTATCACCTCCTCCACTGCAGACCCAGCTCCTCAGGACCGTGTGTCTCCCCTCCTCCACTGCAGACCCCAGCTCCTCAGGACCACGTGTCTCACCTCCTCCACTGCAGACCCAGCTCCTCAGGACCAAGTGTCTCACCTCCTCCACTGCAGACCCCAGCTCCTCAGGACCGCGTGTCTCACCTCCTCCACTGCAGACCCCAGCTCCTCTGGACCGCCTGTCTCACCTCCTCTCCTCCACTGCAGACCCCAGCTCCTCAGGACCACGTGTCTCACCTCCACTGCAGACCCCAGCTCCTCAGGACCGCGTGTCTCACCTCCTCCACTGCAGACCCCAGCTCCTCAGGACCGCGTGTCTCACCTCCTTCCCTCCACTGCAGACCCCAGCTCCTCAGGACCGCGTGTCTCACCTCCTGCACTGCAGACCCCAGCTCCTCCGGACCACGTGTCTCACCTCCTCCACTGCAGACCCCAGCTCCTCTGGACCGCGTGTCTCACCTCCTTCCCTCCACTGCAGACCCAGCTCCTCAGGACCACGTGTCTCACCTCCACTGCAGACCCCAGCTCCTCTGGACTGCGTGTCTCACCTCCTCCACTGCAGACCGCAGCTCCTTAGGACCATGTGTCTCACCTCCTCTCCTCCACTGCAGACCCCAGCTCCTCAGGACCACGTGTCTCACCTCCTCCACTGCAGACCCCAGCTCCTCAGGACCGCGTGTCTCACCTCCTCCACTGCAGACCCCAGCTCCTCAGGACCGCGTGTCTCACCTCCTCCACTGCAGACCCCAGCTCCTCAGGACCGTGTGTCTCACCTCCTCTCCTCCACTGCAGACCCCAGCTCCTCAGGACCACGTGTCTCACCTCCTCCACTGCAGACCCCAGCTCCTCAGGACCGCGTGTCTCACCTCCTCCACCGCAGACCCCAGCTCCTCAGGACCGGGTTTGTCATGTTCCTCCACCCCTTTGCCGACCCCAGACCCCATACCCCTGTCCTCAGCCCCCAGACCCCAGACCTCAGACCCTGGACCCCAGACCTTGTACCCCGGACCCCGGACCCCAGACCTCAGATCCCAGACTCCAGATCCCAGACCCTGGACCCCATAACCCAGCCCCCAGAGCTCAGATCCTAGACCTCAGACCTCAGACCCCAGAACCCGGACCCCGGACCCCGGACCTCAGATCCCAGTCCCTGGATCCCAGACCCTGGACCTCAGACCCTGGACCCCAGAACCTGGACTCCAGATCCCGGACCCCAGACCCCAGACCCCGGACCCCAGACCTCAGATCCCAGACCCCAGACCCCAGACCCCGGACCCCAGACCTCAGACCCCAGACCCCAGTCCCCAGACATCAGATCCCAGACCCCAGACCCCAGGCCCCAGTACCCGGACCCCGGACCTCAGATCCCAGTCCCCGGACCCCAGACCCCGGACCTCAGATCCCAGGCCCCGGATCCCAGACCCTGCACCTCAGACCCTGGACCCAGAACCTGAACTCCAGATCCCGGACCCCAGATCCCGGACCTCAGATCCCAGACCCCAGACCTCAGATCCCAGACCCCACACCTCAGATCCCGGACCCCAGACCCCGGACCCCAGACCCTGGACCCCAGGACCCAGACCTCAGACCCTAGACCCCAGACTCCAGACCCCAGACCTCAGATCCCAGACCGTGGACCTCAGACCCTGGACCCCAGAACCCGGACTCCAGACCCCAGACCTCAGACCCCAGACCCCAGACCCCAGACCTCAGATCCCGGACCCCAGACCCCAGGCCCCAGAACCCGGACCCCGGACCCCGGAACTCGGATCCCAGTCCCCGGACCCCAGACCCCAGACCTCAGATCCCAGTCCCCGGACCCCAGACCCCGGACCTCAGATCCCAGTCCCCGGATCCCAGACCCTGGACCTCAGACCCTGGACCCCAGAACCTGGACTCCAGATCCCGGACCCCGGACCCCAGACCTCAGATCCCAGACCCCAGACCTCAGATCCCGGACCCCACACCCCAGACCCCAGACCCTGGACCCCAGGACCCAGACCTCAGACCCTAGACCCCAGACCTCAGATCCCAGTCCCCGGATCCCAGACCGTGGACCTCAGAACCTGGACCCCAGAACCTGGACTCCAGACCCCAGACTCCAGATCCCGGACCCCGGACCCCAGACCTCAGACCCCAGACCCCAGACCCCAGACCTCAGATCCCGGACCCCAGACCCCAGGCCCCAGAACCCGGACCCCGGACCCCGGACCTCAGATCCCAGTCCCCGGACCCCAGACCCTGGACCTCAGATCCCAGTCCCCAGATCCCAGACCCTGGACCTCAGACCCTGGACCCCAGAACCTGGACTCCAGACCCGACTCCAGATCCCGGACCCCGGACCCCAAACCTCAGATCCCAGACCCCAGACCCCAGACCTTGGACCCCAGACCCCGGACCTCAGATCCCAGTCCCCGGATCCCAGACCCTGGACCTCAGACCCTGGACCCCAGAACCTGGACTCCAGACCCGACTCCAGATCCCGGACCCCGGACCCCAGACCTCAGATCCCAGACCCCAGACCCCAGACCTTGGACCCCAGACCCCGGACCTCAGATCCCAGTCCCCGGATCCCAGACCCTGGACCTCAGACCCTGGACCCCAGAACCTGGACTCCAGACCCGACTCCAGATCCCGGACCCCGGACCCCAGACCTCAGATCCCAGACCCCAGACCCCAGACCTTGGACCCCAGAACCCAGACCTCAGACCCTAGCCCCAGACCCCAGATCCTGGACCCTGGACCCCAGACCCCAGACCTGAGATTCTAGACCCCGGACCCCACACCCCAGACCTCAGACCCCATACCCCAGACATCAGACCCCATACCCCAGACCTCAGATCCCAGACCCCAGACCCTGGACCCCTTGCCCCAGACCTCAGATCCCAGACCCCAGACCTCAGACTCCGGACTCCAGACCCCAGACCTCAGACCCCAGACCCCAGACCCCCGACCTCAGACCCCAGACCCCAGACCCCCGACCTTAGACCCCCAGACCCCAGACCCCAGACCTCAGACCCCAGACCCCAGACCCCCGACCTCAGACCCCAGACCCCAGACCCCAGATCCCGGACCCTGGGGTCTGCTGGAGCCAGAGCAGGCCCAGGCCTCCCTGACAAGTCCCCAGACCCCAGACCCTGCTGTGGTTCGGAGCGGGCCAGCGGCCAGGGCCTCCCTGGGCTCACTGCACACCACATATGCTCCGGCGTTGCCAGGGGTCTGAGGCTGCAGGGGCCTGGGTGGTCCTGGTGAGCCCAGGGCAGAAGCCCTGCCT
>NC_143521.1:60781067-60784512 GCF_031878675.1 Megascapheus bottae
ATGATGGTGGTGATGATGGTGGTGGTGGTGGTGGTGATGATGATGATGATGGTGGTGATGATGGTGGTGGTGGTGGTGGTGGTGGTGATGATGATGATGATGGTGGTGATGATGGTGGTGGTGATGGTGGTGGTGATGATGGTGGTGGTGATGATGGTGGTGATGATGGTGGTGATGATGGTGGTGATGATGGTGGTGGTGGTGGTGATGATGATGATGGTGGTGATGATGGTGGTGGTGATGATGATGGTGGTGATGGTGGTGGTGGTGGTGGTGATGATGATAGTGGTGATGGTGATGGTGGTGATGGTGGTGGTGGTGATGGTGGTGATGGTGGTGGTGGTGGTGGTGGTGATGGTGGTGGTGGTGGTGGTGATGATGATAGTGGTGATGGTGATGGTGGTGGTGGTGATGGTGGTGATGATGATAGTGGTGATTGTGGTGGTGGTGATGGTGGTGATGATTGTGGTGGTGGTGGTGATGGTGGTAGTGATGGTAATGGTGGTGATGATGGTGGTGATGGTGATGGTGGTAGTAAATTACATTGAGCACACCCAGCAGCCAGCTCCCTCAGAATAAATGCTGCTCCCCTCAGGAATCCGTTCTGGGAGAGACTACCAGTGTGTGAGTCAAGGAATCCAGCACCCCATCACCATGACGGGGTGACAAGGCCCAGTAAGGAGGCAGTGGTGTCCCCTGGATGCAGCCTCCACCAGGAGGAGGCTGGGAGAGGCCCCTGGGTGCCTCCGGGTCTCCCTCCCCATCCCGGAATCATACACTGATTTCTAGGCTTGCCGGCCGGTGCTCTGTCTGCACTCTCTGGAACGTCCTTTCCAGCATGGGCCTCTTTCTTGACCAGCTTGTGGGTCCTAGACGCATTCCAGGCCCCCGGAGCCTCCTCAGCTCCCTCCATGGGCTCCAGCAAGGAGGGCGCAGATATGGAGGCCAGGGGCTTTAGCAGGCTGGGTGGATGGGCCTGGAAGGACACAGCCCTGGGCTGTACCTCACTCCCAGAATAAATCCCCTTAACAACCCAGCCGCTGCCAGGCCTGAGAGATGAACACCGCACCCCATAATTTTCCAGGCACTGCTGGATGGGACAGTTTGTAATAAAATCGCTTCTAAAAACATATTTGCAAGTCGCCACCTCATTTATAAGCAGAACAATCTGCACCGCCTTCTCCATCTCCACGATGAAGTGCCCAGTCCCTCTCATGCATTTTGTTGGGGTGTCAGGGATGCAGAGGCGGCCCTGTCTTCAGGGCTCCCTAACACGCCCCTGCTGCGTGATGCATGGCTATCCCATGGCTTCTGTCCTGCAGGGGTGACAGACACAGCCTGCATGATGGGGGCCCACTGTGTATGGTGGTAGCACCTATAGGGTTGCCAGGCAGGCTCTGGGGGCACCGGGCCTGGCTTTCTGGGGGTTCTCTCTTTCCTAGAGCCCGGCGGCCTCCCCTCCTGCACACACATGGCCTCAGTCACTGCATGTCAGGGGGCTGAGGGTAGAGGCGGGGATACCAGAGGCCTCAGAAGACAGACAAGGACCAGGCCAGGGTAGTGCCCAAGGCCTCTCCCAGTACCCAGAGCCTGGACCTGGAACTGCATCACCACCGCAGCAATCTGGGGACATGGAAGAAACTGGGCTTCTGTAGGGACATGGGGGCACTTCCACAGCTGGGGACAACCCCCCAAATCCTGGTTATGGGTTTGACAGTCACAGAGGATGATGGAGGAGGAACAGGGCGCTGCGGGCAGCACTCGGGCCTGCCTGTCCTGAGGCAGCATGAGGCCAGGGGACAGGGACAGGCTGAACACCCACGGTGGCCACAGCCTGGGGGACGCGCAGAGGACACAACGGGAGTAACCACAGAGAGCGAAGGTGATGAGATGCCAACATTGTGCCCCCACATCCACCACAAGCCTTGCCTGGCCACTGCAGGGCATCCACACCACCAACAGCCTAGCACACGCATGGAGCAAAGACTGTGTGTGGAGGTGATGCGTAGAGAAGTCGTGTATTAGACAGTGTGTGTGTGTGGAGGTGTGTAGAGAAGTCGTGTATTAGACAGTGTGTGTGTGGAGGTGTGTAGAGAAGTCGTGTATTAGACAGTGTGTGTGTGGAGGAGGTGTGTAGAGAAGTCGTGTATTAGACAGTGTGTGTGTGGAGGTGTGTAGAGAAGTCGTGTATTAGACAGTGTGTGTGGAGGAGGTGTGTAGAGAAGTCGTGTATTAGACAGTGTGTGGAGGTGTGTAGAGACGTCGTGTATTAGACAGTGTGTCTGGAGGAGATGTGTACAGCAGTCGTGTACGTGCGGCATTGTGTCTGGAGGTGGTGTGTACAGCAGTCGTGTAGGTGTGGCAGTGTGTCTGGAGGTGATGTGTATAGCAGTCGTGTACATGGGGCAGTGTGTGTACAGCAGTCGTGTACGTGGGGCAGTGTGTGTACAGCAGTCATGTACATGGGGCAGTGTGTGTGGAGGAGGTGTGTACAGCAGTCGTGTACGTGTGGCAGTGTGTCTGGAGGTGATGTGTATAGCAGTCGTGTACATGGGGCAGTGTGTCTGGAGGTGATGTGTATAGCAGTCGTGTACGTGGGGGAGTGTGTGTACAGCAGTCGTGTTCGTGGGGCAGTGTGTCTGGAGGAGGTGTGTACAGCAGTCGTGTACATGGGGCAGTGTGTCTGGAGAAGGTGTGTACAGCAGTCGTGTACGTGGGTAGTGTGTGTACAGCAGTCGTGTACATGGGGCAGTGTGTGTACAGCAGTCGTGTACGTGGGGCAGTGTGTCTGGAGAAGGTGTGTACAGCAGTCGTGTACGTGGGTAGTGTGTGTACAGCAGTCGTGTACGTGGGGCAGTGTGCTGGAGAAGTCGAGGACGTGGGACAGTGTGCTCGCTGGTGGTGTGTGTGGAGATGGTGGCTTGGCCTCTGGGACGGTGCTCCCAGCGTGTTGAGATGGCCTGTTGAGCATGGAATCTCCTGTCCACGTTCCCAGCCTGCAGGTCAGGCTCAATGATGCCGCTGGTGGAAGGAAAGCATTTGACCCTGAAGCCGCATGGGTGCCTGGGTGGTGCGCCCGCTCCCCCCAGCCTCACGCCATGTCCGGGGCTCCCCGTGCCGGGGGCGCCTGCTCTGCCTCCTGCTGGCGGTGGCGTTGGAGCCATCTGAACACTGCAGGGCAGTGTTGCTTCTGCAGGCAGGCGGCCCCCTCACAGAGGCCCCCAGCATCCTGATTTCTGCTGCGGGAGGAGAATGGGGCCCCTCCACCCCCTTCTCCTCTAAGCCTCTGTCTAGCTGGGCCGCAGCTGGACGGGCAACTCAGGGCACCATGAACCATTACGAGGAGACCATGAAGGCCAAAATCAGTGCGTGAGGCGACGCTGTGATGGGCTCGGTCCTCTTGCTGGACCGTCCCTGCCCCCCCTGCCCTCTGCCTGTCCACCTC
>NC_143522.1:0-42500 GCF_031878675.1 Megascapheus bottae
TTGGTTAGGTTTAGGGTGAGGGTGAGGGTGAGTGTGAGAATTTCGGTTAGGTTTAGAGTGAGGATGAGGGTTAGGTTTAGGGGTAGGTTTAGGGTTAGGGTGAGTGTTAGGTTTAGGGTGAGGGTTAGGGTGATGGTTTGGATGAGGGTGAGGGTTAGGGTGAAGTTAGAGTTAAGGTTATGGTTAGGGTGTGGGTTAGGGTTAGGGTCAGGGTTAGGTTAGGGTGAGGTTTAGGGTTAGCGTTGGGGTTAGGTTTAGGGTGAGGGTGAGGGTTAAGTTTAGGGTTAGGGTTAGGGTTAGGGTTAGGGTTAGGTTTAGGGTTTGATTTAGGGTTAGCGTTGGGGTTAGGTTTAGGGTGAGGGTGAGGGTTAAGTTTAGGGTTAGGGTAAGTGTTAGGTTTAGGTTTATGGTTAGGTTTAGGCTTAGGGTTAGGGTTAGGTTTAGGGTGAGGGTGAGGGTGAGGATTAGGTTTAGGTTTACGGTTAGGTTTAGGGTTAAGGTAAGGGTTAGGGTGAGGGTTAGAGTGAGCGTTAGGGATAGGGTTAGGCTTAGGGTTAGGGTGAGGGTGAGATTTAGGGTGCAGGTGAGGGTTAGGATTAGGGTTACGGTTAGGGTTTGCGTTAGGGTTAGGTTTAGGCTGAGGCTTAGGGTTAGGGTTAGTGTTAGGTTTAGGTTTAGTGTGAGGGTGAGGGTTAGGGTTAGGGTTAGGGTTAGGGTGATGGTTAGGGTGAGAGTCAGGGTTAGGGTTAGTATTAGGGTGAGGATGAGGGTTAGGGTGAGGGTTAGGGTTAGGGTTACTGTGAGCTTTAGGGTTATGGTGAGGGTTAGGGTGAGGGTTACTGTTAGGGTTAGTGTTAGGTTTAGAATAAGTGTTAGGGTTAGGGTGAGGGTAATGGTGATGGTTAGCATTAGGGTGGGGATTAGGGTGATGGCTAGAGTTAGGGTTAGGGTTAGGGGTAGGGTTACCATTAAGTTTGGTTTAGTGTTGGGTTTGGGGTTAGGGTTAGGTTTAGGGTTAGGGTTAGGGTTAGGGTTAGGGTTAGTGTTTGGGTTCGGGTTTGGGTTAGGGTTAGGGTTAGGGTTAGGGATTGGTTTAGGATTAGGGTTGGGGTAAGGGTTAGGGTGAAGTTGAGGGTGAGGGTGAGGTTTAAGGTTAGGGTTAGGGTTACGTTTAGGGTGAAAGTTACGGTTAGAGTTATGGTTAGTTTTAGGTTTAGGGTTAGGATTAGGGTGAGGGTTAGGGTGAGGGTTAGAGTGAGGGTTAGGGTGAGGTTGAGAGTTAGGGTGAGGATGAGGTTTAGGGGTTGGGTTAGGGTTAGGTTGAGCGTGAGGTTTGGGTTAGGGTTAGGGTTAGGGTGAGGGGTAGAGATAGGGTGAGATTTAGGGTTAGGATTAGGGTTTGGATTAGGGTTAGGGTTTCGGTAGGGTTAGGGTTAGGGTTCGTGTGACAGTGAGCATTAGGGTGAGGGTTAGGGTTAGGGTTAGGTTTAGGGTTAGGATGAGGGTTAGAGTTAGCGTTACAGTTAGGGGTAGGGTTAGGGTAGGGTTAGGTGAGGATTAGGGTGAGCGCTAGATTTAGGGTTAATGTTGGTGTTAGCTTTAGGGTTAGGTTAAGGGTTAGGGTAAGGGTGAGGTTTAAGGTGAGTGTGAGGGTTAGGGTTAGCGTTAGGGTTAGGGTGAGCGTTAGGGTTTGGTTAGGGTTAGGTTGATGGTTAGGGTGAGGGTGAGGGTTAGGGTTAGGGTTAGTGTTAGGGTTAGGATTATGTTAAGGGTTAGGGTTAGGGTTTGGGTTAGTGTTAGGGTTAAGATTAGGGTGAGGGTGAGGGTGAGGGTGAGGGTGAGGGTTAAGTTTAGGATTAGGGTTAGGGTCATTGTTAGGGTTAGGGTTAGGGACACTTCTGGTTAGGGTTAGGGTTGTGGTGAAGGTTATGGTTAGCGTTAGGTTTAGGGTTAGGGTTATGTTTATGGTTAGGGTTATGGCTAGGACTAGGAATAGGGTTAGGGTTAGGATTAGGGTTAGGGTAAGGATTATGTGTAAGTTTAGGGCTAGGGCTAGGTTTAGGATTTGGATTAGGGCTAGGTTTACGTTTAGGGTAAGGGTGAAGATTAGGTTTAGGGTTAGGGTTAGGGTTAGGGTGAGTGTTAGTGTTAGGGTGAGGGTTAGTGTTAGAGTTAGGGTTAGAGTTACGGTTTGGGTTAGGGTTAGGGGTAGGGTGAGAGTTAGATTTAGGGATACGGTTAGTGTTATGGTTAGGTTTAGGGTGAGGGTGAGGATGAAGGTGAGGGTGAAGGTTAGGTTTAGGGTTAGTGTTAGGGTTAGGGTTAGGATTAGGATTAGGGTGAGGGTGAGGGTTAGGGTGAGGATTAGTTTTAGGGATATGTTTAGGGTTAGGGTTAGGTTTAGGGTTAGGGTTAGTTTTAGGTGAGGGTTAGGGTGAGGGTTAGGGTTAGGGTGAGGGTGAGGGTTAGGGATACGGTGAGGGTTAGGGTTAGGGTGAGGGTGAGGGTGAGGTTAGGGTTATGGTTAGAGTTAGGGTTAGGGTTTGGGATAGGGTTAGGTTTAGGGTGAGGGTTAGGGTGAGGCTGAGGGTAAGGGTGAGGGTTAGTGTGAGGGTTAGAGTTAGGGTGAGGATTAGGGTGATGGTTAGGGTTAGGGTGAGGGGTAGGGTAAGGTTTGGGGTTAGTGTTAGGTTTAGGTGGAGGGTTATGGTGAGGTTTAGTGTTCGGGTGAGTGTTAGGGTTAGGATTAGGGTTAGGGTTAGGGTGAGGGTGAGGGTTAGAGTTAGGGTTACGGGGAGGGTGAGGGTTAGGATTAGGGTTAGGGTTAAGGTTTGGTTTAGTGTTAGGGTTAGGGTTAGGTTGAGGGTGAGGGTGAGGGTTAGGGTTAGGGTGAGGGTGAAGATTAGGTTTAGGGTGAGGGATAGTGTTAGGGTTAAGGTTAGCGTGAGGGTGAGGGTTAGGGTTAGGGTCAGGATTAGGGTTAGGTTCAAGGTCACTTAGGGGTAGGGTTAAGGTTAGGGTGAGGGTGAGGGTGAGGGTTAGAGTTAGGTTTAGGGTTAGGGTGAGGGTTAGGATGAAGGTTAGGGTTATGGTTAGGGTCATGGGTAGGGTTATGGTTAGGGTTAGGGACACTTAGGGTTAGGGTTAGAATTAGGGTTAAGTTTAGGGTTAGCATTAGGTTTAGTGTTAGGTTAAGTTTATGGTTAGGGTTAAGGCTAGGACTAGGTTTAGGGTTAGGGTTAGGAGTAGGGTTAAGGTTAGGGTTATGTATAGGGTTAGGGCTAGGGCTAGCTTTAGGTTTTGGATTAGGGTTAGGGGTTGGGTTAGGGTTAGGGTGAGGGTTAGGTTTAGGTTTAAAGTAAGGGTAGGTTCAGGGTGAGGGTGTTGGTGAGGGTTAGGTTAAAGGTGAGGCTTAGGGTGAGGGTGAGGGTGAGGGTGAGGTTTTGGGTGAGCCTTAGGTTTAGGTTTATGTTTAGGTTGAGGGTTAGAATGAGGGTTAGAGTAAGTGTGAGGGTTAGGTTGAGGGTTAGGGTCAGAGTTAGGGTTTCGTTTAGGGAAATGTTAAGGTTAGGGTGAAGGTTAGGGTGATGGTTAGGGTTAGGGTGAGGGTTTGGGTGAAGGTTAGGGTTAGAGTTAAGGTTAGGTTTAGGGATGGGGTTAGGGTTAGTGTTAAGGTGAGGGCTAGGGTTAGGATTAGGGTTTGGATTAGGGTTAGGGTTTCGGTAGGTTTAGGGTTAGGGTTAGGGTGAGGATGAGCATTAGGGTGAGGGTTAGGGTTAGGGTTAGGTTTAGGGTTAGTATGAGGATTAGGGTTAGGTTTACGTTTAGGGTTAGGGTTAGGGTTAGGGGGTAAAGGTTAGGGTTAGCGTTAGGGTTAGGTTTAGGGTTAGGTTTATGGTTAGGGTTAGGGTTATGGTTAGGGTTAGGGTTAGGTTTATGGACCCTTAGGGTTAGGGTTAGGGTTAGGGTTAGGAGTTATTTTTAGGGTTAGGATTATTTTTAGGGTTATGGTTAGGGTGAAGTTTAGGGTTAGAGTGAGGGTTAGTGTTAGGGTTAGGGTTAGGGGGAGGGGGAGGGGGAGGGTTAGAGAGAGGGTTAGGTTGAGGGTGAGGGGGAGGGTGAGGGTTAGGGTTAGGATTAGGGTTAAGTTTAGTGTTAGCGTTAGGTTTAGTGTTAGGTTTAGGTTTATGGTTAGGGTTAAGGCTAGGTCTAGGGTTAGGGTTAGGGTTAGGAGTAGGGTTAAGGTTAGGGTTATGTATAGGGTTAGGGCTAGGGATAGCTTTCGGTTTTGGATTAGGGTTAGGGGTAGGGTGAGGGTTAGGGTGAGGGTTACGTTTAGGTTTAAAGTAAGGGTAGGTTTAGGGTGAGGGTGTTGGTGAGGGTTAGGGTTAGGTTAAAGGTGAGGCTTAGGGTGAGGGTGAGGGTGAGGGTTAGGGTTAGGGTGAGGTTGAGGGTGAGGTTTTGAGTGAGCCTTAGGTTTAGGGTTAGGTTTATGTTGAGGGTTAGAATGAGGGGCAGAGTAAGTGTGAGGGTTAGGTTGAGGGTTAGGGTTAGGGTTAGGTTTAGGGTAATGTTAAGGTTAGGGTGAAGGTTAGGGTGATGATTAGGGTTAGGGTGAGGGTTTGGGTGAAGGTTATGGTTAGGGTTAAGGTTAGGTTTAGGGTTAGGATGAGGGTTAGTGCTAGGGTGAGGGCTAGGATTAGGATTAGGGTTTGGATTAGGGTTAGGGTTTCGGTCGGTTTAGGGTTAGGGTTAGGGGGAGGATGAGCATTAGGGTGAGGGTTAGGGTTAGGGTTAGTGTTAGGATGAGGGTTAGGGTTAGGTTTACCTTTAGGGTTAGGGTTAGGGTTAGGGTAAAGGTTAGGGTGAGGGTTAGGTTTAGGTTTAGGGTTAGGTTTATGGTTAGGGTTAGATTTAGGGACACTTAGGGTTAGGGTTAGGGTTAGGGTTAAGGTTAGGGTTAGCATTAGGGTTAGGTTTAGGGTTAGGTTTATGGTTAGGGTTAGGGCTAGGACAAATGTTAGGGTTAGGGTTAGGATTAGGGTTAGGTTTATGGACCCTTAGGGTTAGGGTTAGGGTTAGGGTTAGGGTTAGGAGTTATTTTTAGGGTTAGGATTATTTTTAGGGTTAGGGTTAGGGTTAAGGTGAAGTTTAGAGTCAGGGTGAGGGTTAGTGTTAGGGTTAGGGTTAGGGTTAGGGGGAGGGGGAGGGTTCCGTTTAGAGAGAGGGTTAGGTTGAGGGTGACGGTGAGGGTTAGGGTTAAGTTTAGTGTTAGGGTTAGGTTTAGTGTTAGGTTTAGGTTTATGGTTAGGGTTAAGGCTAGGACTAGGTTTAGGGTTAGGGTTAGAAGCAGGGTTAAGGTTAGGGTTATGTATAAGGTTAGGGCTAGGGCTAGCTTTAGGTTTTGGATTAGGGTTAGGGGTAGGGTTAGGGTTAGGGTGAGGGTTAGGTTTAGGTTTAAAGTAAGGGTAGGTTTAGGGTGAGGGTGTTGGTGAGGGATAGGGTTAGGGTAATGGTGAGGCTTAGGGTGAGGGTGAGGGTGAGGGTTAGGGTTAGGGTGAGGGTGAGGGTGAATTTAGGGTCACGGTTAGGGTTAGGGTTAGGTTTTGGGATAAGGTTACGTTTAGGGTTGGGGTTAGGGTGAGGGTGAGGGTGGGGTTTAGGATTAGAGTTAGGGTTAGGGTGTGGTTAGGGTTTGGGTTAAGGTTAGGGTTAGGGTTAGTGTGAGAGTGAGGGTGAGGTTGAGGGTATGGTTAGAGTTAGGGTTATGGTAATGGTTATGTTTAGGGTTAGGGTTAATGTTAATGTCAGGGTGACGGTGAGGGTTAGGGGGAGAATGAGGGTGAGGGTGAGTGTTAGGCTTAGGGTTAGGATTAGGGTTAGGGTGAGAGTTTTGGGGAGGGTTAGGGTTAGGGTTAATTTTAGGGTTTGGGTTAGGGGTAGGGTGTCAGTTACAATAAGGGTTAGGTTTAGGGTGAGTGTTAGGGTGAGAATTAGAGTGAGGGTTTGGGTTAGGGGTAGGGTTGGGTTTAAGGTGAGGGTTAGGATTAGGGTGAGGTTTAGGGTGATGGTTAGGGTGAGGATGAGGGTAAGGGTGAGGGTTAGGGTTAGGTTTAGGGTGAGGGTTGATGTTAGGGTGAGGGTTAGGATTAGGGTTAAGATTAGGGTTTGGGTTCAGTTTAGGGTTAGGTTAGGGTGAGGGTGAGCGTTAGTGTGAGTATTAGGGTTAGAGTTAAGTTTAGGTTTATGATGAGGTTTACGGTGAGGGCTAGGATTAGGGTTAGGGTTAGGATAAGGGTTAGGGTGAGGGTTCGGTTAAGTTTCAAGGTTAGGGTTACAGTGAGTGTTAGTGTTAGGGTTAGGGTGACGGTGAGGTTAGGGATACGGATAGTATTAAGGTTAGGGTTTGGGATAGGGTTAGGGTGAGGGTGAGGGTTAAGTGTAGGATGAGGGTGAGGGTGAAGTTTAGGGTTAGGGTTAGTATTAGGGGTAGGGTTAGGGATACTTAGGTTTAGGTTTAGGTTTACGGTTAGGGGTAGGGGTAGGGGTAGGCTTAGGGTCAGGTTTAGGGTTAGGGTTACGGTTAGGGTTAGGCTTAGTGTTTGGGTTAGGGTTAAGTTAGGGTTAGGGTTCGGTGTAGGGTTAGAGTTAGGGTTAGGATTCAGGTTCAGCTTAGGGTGAGGGTTAGGGTTAGGTTGAGGGTTAAGGTTAGGGTGAGGGTTAGGGTGGGTGTTAGGGTTAGGATGAGGGTTAGGATTAGGGTGAAGGTTAGGGTGAAGTTGAGGTTAAGGGTTAGAGTTAGGGTTGGGTTTGGGTTAGTGTTAGGGTTAGGCTTAGGGTTAGGGTGAGGGTGAGGGTGATGGTGAGGGTTAGGGTGTGGGTGTGGGTGAAGGTTAGGTTTAGGGTGAGGGATAGTGTTAGGTTTAGGGTTAGGTTGAGTGTGAGCTTGAGGGTTACTGTTAGGGTTAGGGTTAGGTTGAGGGTGAGCACTAGAGTAGGGTTAGGGTTAGGGTGAGGGTTAGGGTGAGGGTTAGGGTTAGGATCATAGATAGGGTTAGGGTTAGGGTTAGGGACACTTAGGGTTAGGGTTAGGGTTATGTTTAGTGTTAGCGTTAGGTTTAGGGTTAGGTTTAGGTGTATGGTTAGGGTTAAGGCTCGGACTAGGGTTAGGGTTAGGGTTAGGATTAGGTTTAAGTTTAGGGTTATGTATAGGGTTAGGGCTAGGGCTGGTTTAGGATTTGGATTAGGGTTAGGGTTATGGTTATGGTTAGGGTTAGGGTTAGGGTAAGTGTTAGGGTTAGGGTGAGGGTTATGGTGATGATTAGGGTTAGGGTGAGTATTAGGGTGATGGTTTGGGTTAGGGTTAGGGTAAGGGTTAGGGTTAGGGTGAGGGTGAGGGTTAGGTTTAGGGTTAGGGTGAGGTTTAGGGTTAGTGGTAGAGTTACCGTTAAGTTTGGTTTAGTGTTGGGGTTGGGGTTAGGGTTAGGTTTAGGGTTAGGGTTAGGGTTAGTGTTTGGGTTCGGGTTTGGGTTAGGGTTAGGGTTAGGGATTGGTTTAGAATTAGGGTTAGGGTAAGGGTTAGGATGAAGTTGAGGGTGAGGGTGAGGTTTAAGGTTAGGGTTAGTGTTACGTTTAGGGTGAAAGTTAGGGTTAGAGTTACAGTTAGTTTTAGGTTTAGGGTTAGGATTAGGGTGAGGGTTAGGTTAAGGGTTAGGGTTAGGTCTATCGTTAGGGTTAGGATTAGAGTAAGGTTTAGGGTGAGGGTAAAGGTGAGGGTTAGGGTTAGGGTTAGGGTGAGGTTGAGAGTTAGGGTGAGGATGAGGTTTAGGGGTTGGGTTAGGGTTAGGTTGAGAGTGTGGTTTGGGTTAGGGTGAGGGTTAGAGTTAGGGTGAGATTTAGGGTTAGGATTAGGGTTTGGATTAGGGTTAGGGTTTCGGTAGGGTTAGGGTTAGTGTTAGTGTGACGGTGAGCATTAGGGTGAGGGTTAGGTTTAGGGTTAGGTTTAGGGTTAGGATGAGGGTTAGAGTTAGGGTTACTGTTAGGGTTAGGGTTATGGTTAGGGTTAGGGTGAGGTGAGGATTAGGGTGAGCGCTAGGTTTAGGGTTAGTGTTAGTGTTAGGTTTAGGGTTAGGGTAAGGGTTAGGGTAAGGGTGAGGTTTAGCGTGATGGTGAGGGTTAGGGTTAGGGTGAGGGTTAGGGTGAGGGTTAGAGTTATGGTTAGGTTGATGGTTAGGGTGAGGGTGAGGGTTAGGGTGATTGTTAGGGTTAGGGTGAGGGTTAGGGTTAGGATTATGGTAAGGATTAGCGTTAGGGTTTGGGTTAGTGTTAGGGTTAAGGTTAGGGTGAGGGTGAGGATGAGGGTTAAGTTTAGGGCTAGGGTTAGGGTCAGTGTTAGGGTGAGGGTTAGGGTTAGGGTCATTGTTAGGGTTAGGGTTAGGGTTAGGGCCACTTCTGGTTAGGGTTATGGTTAGGGTTAAGGTTATGGTTAGCGTTAGGGTTAGGGTTAGGGTTAGGTTTATGGTTAGGGTTATGGCTAGTACTAGGAATAGGGTTAGGGTTAGGGTTAGGGTAAGGATTATGTATAGGTTTAGAGCTAGGGCTAGGTTTAGGGTTTGGATTAGGGTTAGGGTTAGGTTTAGGGTAAGGGTGAAGGTTAGGTTTAGGGTTAGGGTAAGGTTTAGGTTTAGGGTGATTGTGAGGGTTAGTGTTACTGTTAGGGTTAGTGTGAGGGTTACGGTTAGGGTTAGGGTGAGGGTTAGTTTTAGGGGTAGGGTTAGAAATAGGGTGAGTGTTAATATGAGGGATATGTTTAGGGTGAGGTTTGGGGTTAGGGTTCAGGTTAGCGTTAGGGTTTGTGTTAGGTTTAGGGTTGGGGTTAGGGTTAGGCTTAAGGTTATGCTTAGTGCTAGGGTGTTGGTGAGGGTGAGGGTGAGGGTTCGGGTTAGGGTTAGGGTGAGGGTTGGCGATAGGGTTAGGTTTAGGGTGAGAGTGAGGGTTAAGTTGAGGGTTAGGGTAAGGTTTAGGGTTAGGGTGAGGGTGACAGTGTTAGTGCTAGGCTTAGGGTGAGGGTTAGGGTGAGGTTTAGCGTTATGGCTGGGGTTAGGGGTAGGGGTAGGGTGAGGGTTAGGGTGATGTTTAGGGTTAGGGTGAGGGTTAGAGTGAGGTTTAGGGTTAGGGTTAAGGTTAGGGTGAGTGATAGTGTTAGGGTGAGGGTTAGTGTTAGAGTTAGGTTTAGAGTTAGGGCTAGAGTTACAGTTTGGGTTAGGGGTAGGGGTAGGGTGAGAGTTAATTTAGGGATACGGTTAGTGTTATGGTTAGGTTTAGGGTTAGGGTGAGGGGAGGGTGAAGGTGAGGGTGAGGGTTAGGTTTAGGGTTAGTGTTAGGGTTAGGGTTAGGATTAGGATTAGGGTGAGGGTGAGGGTTAGGGTGAGGATTAGTTTTAGGGATATGTTTAGGGTTAGGGTGAGGTTTAGGGTTAGGGTTAGTTTTAAGGTGAGGGTTAGGGTGAGGGTTAGGGTTAGGGTGAGGGTTAGGGTTAGGGATACAGTGAGGGTTAGGGTTAGGGTTAGGGTGAGGGTGAGGGTGAGGTTAGGGTTACAGTTAGGGTTAGGGTTAGGGTTTGGGATAGGGTTAGGTTTAGGGTTAGGCTTAGGGTGAGGGTTAGCGTTAGGGTGAGGCTGAGGGTGAGGGTGAGGGTTAGTGTGAGGGTTAAAGTTAGGGTGAGGGTTAGTGTGCGGGTTAGGGTTAGGGTTAGGGTGAGGTTTAAATTTAGGGTGAGGGTTAGTGTGTTGGTTAGGGTTAGGGTTAGGGTGAGGAGTAGGGTGAGGTTTGGGGTTAGGGTTAGGTTTAGGTTTAGGGTTATGGTGAGGTTTAGTGTTCGGGTGAGGGTTAGGGTTAGGATTAGAGTTAGGGTTAGCGTGAAGGTGAGGGTTAGGGTTAGGGTTAGGGTTAAGGTTTGGTTTAGTGTTAGGGTTAGGGTTAGGGTTAGGGTGAGGTTGTAGATAGGGTTAGGGTGAGGGATAGTGTTAGGGTTAGGGTTAGGGTGAGGGTGAGGGTTAGGGTTAGTTTTAGGGACACTTAGGGTTAGGGTTAGGGTTAGGGTGAGGGTGAGGATGAGGGTGAGGGTTAGAGTTAGGGTTAGGGTTAGGGTGAGGGTAAGGATAAGGGTTAGGGTTAGGGTTAGGGTCATGGGTAGGGTTACAGTTAGAGTTAGGGGCACTTAGGGTTAGGTTTATGGTTAGGGTGAGGGTGAGGGTGAGGTTTAGAGTTAGGGTTAGGGTGAGGGTGAAGGTAAGGATGAGGGTTAGCGTTAGGGTTAGGAGTAGGGTTAGGAGTAGGGTTAAGGTTAGGGTTATGTATAGGCTTAGGGCTAGGGCTAGCTTTAGGTTTTGGATTAGGGTTAGGGGTAGGGTTAGGGTTAGGGTGAGGGTTAGGTTCAGATTTAAAATAAGGGTAGGTTTAGGGTGAGGGCGTTGGTGAGGGTTAGGGTTAGGGTAAGGGTAAGGCTTAGGGTGAGGTGAGGGTGAGGGTTACGGTTAGGGTTAGGGTTAGGGTTAGGACTAGGGTTAGGGTGAGGGTGACGGTGAGGTTTTGGGTGAGCCTTTAGGTTTAGGGTTAGGTTTAGGTTAAGGGTTAGAATGAGGGTTAGAGTAAGTGTGAGGGTTAGGTTGAGGGTTAGGGTTAGGGTTCGGTTTAGGGTAATGTTAAGGTTAGGGTGAAGGTTAGGGTGATGGTTAGGGTTAGGGTGAGGGTTTGGGTGAAGGTTAGGGTTAAGGTTACGTTTAGGGTTAGGGTGAGGGTTAGTGTTAGGGTGAGGGCTAGGGTTAGGATTAGGGTTTGGATTAGGGTTAGGGTTTCGGTAGGTTTAGGGTTAGGGTTAGGGTGAGGATGAGCATTAGGGTGAGGGTTAGAGTTAGGGTTAGGGTTAGGTTTAGGGTTAGGATGAGAGTTAGGGTTAGGGTTAGGGTTAGGGTTAGGATGAGGGTTAGGGTTAGGGTTAGGAGTACGATTAGGTTTATGGACCCTTAGGGTTAGAGTTAGGGTTAGGTTTTGGGTTAGGGTTGGGGTGAGGGTTAGGGTGATGGTGAGGGTGAGGATTAAAGTATGGGTTAGGGTAAGGGTTAGGGTTAAGTTTACAGTGAGTGTTTGGGTTAGGGTTAGGGTTAGGGTTAATGTTGGGATTAGGGTTAGGGTGAGGGTTAGGGTTAGGTTTAGGATTAGGGTTAGGGTGAGGGTTAGGTTTAGGGTAAGGGTGATGGTTAGGGTTAATTTTAGGGTTAGGGTTACGGTGAGGGTTAGGGTGGGGTTTAGGTTTAGGCTTAGGGTGAGGATTAGGTTGAGGGTTATCGTGAAGGTGAGGCTTTCCGTTAGTATTAGGGTTAGGGACATTTAGGGTTAGGGTTAGGGTTATGGTTACCGATAGGGTTAGGTTTATAGTTAAGGTTAGGGTTATGTCTAGGGTTAGGTTTAGGGTTAGAATTAGGGTTAGTGTTAGGGACCTTTAGGTTTATGGTTAGGATTAGGGTTAGGAATTCGAGGTTATTTTTAGGGTGAGGGTTAGTGTTAGTGTTAGGGTGAGGGTTTGGCTTAGGTTGAGGGGTTGTGTTAGGGTTAGGGTTAGGGTTAGTGTTATGATGAGGGTGAGCTTAGGGTTATGGTTGTGGTTAGGGTTATGGTTTGGGACAGGGTTAGATGTAGTGTTAGGGTTAGGGTGATGTTTACGGTTAGAGTTAGGGTGAGGGTGAAGTTTAGGGTTAGGGTTAGGGTTAGAGTTAGGGTTAGGGACCCTTAGGTTAGGGAGGGGTTAGGGTTAAGGTTAGAGTTAAGGTTACGGTTAGGTTTAGGTTTAGGGTTATGTATAGGTTTAGGGCTAGGTTTAGAGTTAGGGTTAGGGTTAGGTTTAGGGTTTAGATTAGGGTTAGGTTAGGGTTAGGGTTTGGGTAAGGGTTAGAATTAGGTTTAGGGTTAGGGTGAGGGTTTGGATAGTGTTAGGGTTAGGGTTACGGTGAGGCTGAGTGTGAAGGAGTCAGTTAGGGTTAGGGTGAGGTGAGGGTTAGGGTTAGGGTGAGGGTTATGGTGAGGGTTAGGTTTAGGGTTAGGGTTAGGATGAGGATGACGGTTAGGGTGTGGATTATGGTTATGGTTAGGGTTAGGGTTATGTTGAGGGTTAATGTGATGGTGTCGGTTATGGTTAGGGTTCGGGTGAAGTTTAGGGTTATGGTTAGGGTTCGGGTTAGGGTTTGGGTTAGGTTTAGGTTTAGGTTTAGGGACACTTTGGTTTAGGGTTAGGATTAGGGTTAGCTTTATGGTTAGGGTTAGGGCTAGGACTAGGGTTAGGGTTAGGATTGGGATTAAGGTTAGTGTTAGGGACCCTTAGGGTTAGTGTTAGGTTTAGGAGTTAGAGGTTATTTTTAGCGTGAGGGTTAATGTTAGGGTTAGGGTTAGGTTGAGGGTTAGCGTTAGGGTGAGGGTGAGGGTGAGGGTTAGGGTTAGATTTAGGTTGAGGGTTAGGGTTAGGGTTAGGTTTAGGGTGAGGGTGAGGGGTAGGTTGAGGGTTAGGGTTAGAGTGGGAGTTGGGGTTAGGGTTACAGTGAGGGTTAGTGTTAGGGTTAGGGTTAGGGTGAGGGTGAGGGTTAGGGTTACGGTTAGGGTTAGGGTTAGGGTTTGGGATAGAGTTAGGTTTAGGGTTAGGGTTAGGGTGAGGATGAGGGTTAGGCTTAGGATGAGGATGAGGGTGAGGCTTAGGGTTAGGGTTAGAGTGAGTGTTATAGTTAGGGTTAGGATTTGGTTAAGTTTAGGGATAGAGTGAGGATTAGGCTAAGGGTGAGGGTTAGGGTTAAGGTTAGGGTTTTGGTTAGGATTTGGGTTAGGGTTAAGTTTACGGTTAGTGTCAGGGTGAGGGTGAGGGTTAGGGTGAGAATGAGGGTGAGGGTGAGGGTTAGGGTGAGGATGAGGTTTAGGGTGAGGGTTAGGGTGAAGTTTAGGGTTAGGGTTAGGTTTAGTGTTAGGGACCCTTAGTCTTAGGGTTAGGGTTAGGATTAACGTTAGGGTTAGGTTTAAGGTTAGGGTTAGGGTTAGGGTTATTTATAGGTTTAGGGCTAGGGATTGGTTTAGGGTTAGTGTTAGGGTTAGGGTTAGGGTTAGGGTTAGTGTTAGGGTTAGGGTTTGGTTTAGGGCTAAGTTTAGGGTGAGGGCTCGGGTTAGGGTTAGGGTGAGGGTGAGGGTGAGGGTTAGGGGTTAGGGTTAGGGTTAGGGTTTGGTTTAGGGCTAAGTTTAGGGTGAGGGCTCGGGTTAGGGTTAGGGTGAGGGTGAGGGTGAGGGTTAGGGGTAGGGTTAGGGTGAGGGTTAGGGTGAGGGTTAGCGTGTGAGTTAGAGTTAGCGTTAGGGTTAGGGTTAGGGACACTTAGGGTTAGGGTTAGGGTTAGAGTTAATTTTAGAGTTAGGGTTAGGGTTAGGGTTAAATTTATGGATAGGGTTAGGGCTAGAACTAGGGTTAGGGCTAGGATTGGGATTAAGGTTAGTGTTAGGTTTAGGGTTAGGGTGAGGGTGAGAGTGAGGGTTAGGGTGAGGGTGAGGGTGAGGGTGAGGATTAGGTTGAGGTTGAGGGTTAGGATGAGAATGAGGGTTAGGGTTAGTGTTAAGGTTAGGGTGAGGGTGAGATTTAAGGTTAGTGTTAGGGTTAGTGTTAGCATGAGGGCTAGGGTGAGTCTGAGGATGAGGGTTTGGTTTAGGGTTTGTTTTAAGGTAAGGGTTAGGGTGAGGGTTAGGGTTAGGGTTTGGGTTAGGTTTAGGGTTATGTTTATGGTTAGGTTTATGGTTAGGGTGAGGGTGAGGGTTAGGGTGAGGGTGAGGGTTAGGGTTAGGGTGAGGGTGATGGTTAGGGTTATGTTGAGGGTTTGGGTTAGTGTTAGGGTTAGGGTTAGGGATAAGGCTAGGGTGAGGGTTAGCGTTAGGGAGAGTGTGAGGTTGAGGGTTAGGGTTAGGGTCAGGTTTAGGGTTAGGGTTAGGGTGAGTGTTAGGTTGAGGTTTAGGGTTCGGGTTACGGTAAGGGTTATGGTGAGAGTTAGCGTGAGGGTATGGTAAGGGTTATGGTTAGGGTTAGGGACACTTAGGGTTAGGGTTAGGGTTAGGGTTAAGTTCAGGGTTTGCCTTAGGGTTAGGTTTAGGTTTATGTTTATGGTTAGGGTTATGGCTAGGACTAGGGATAGGGTTAGGGTTAGGGTTAGGGTTAGTGTGAGGGTTAGTGTTAGGGTGAGGGTTAGTGTTCAGGTTAGGGGTAAGGTGAGGTGAGTTTTAGGTTTAGGGTGAGGGTGAGGGTTAGGGTTAGGGTTATGTTTAGGGTAAGAGTTCACGTTAGTATTACTGTTAGTGATACTGTTAGGGTTAAGGCGAGAGTGAGGGTTAGGTTTAGGGTGAGGGTTTGTGTTAGGGTTAGGTTTGGGGTTAGGTTTAGGGTTAGGGTGAGGGTTTGTGTTAGGGATAGGTTTAGGGTTATGGTGAGGGTTAGTGTGAGGGTGTTGGTTAGGTTTAGGGTGATGTTGAGGGTTAGGGTTAGGGTTTGGGTGAGGGTTAGGTTTAGGGTTATGTTTATGGTTAGGTTTATGGTTAGGGTGAGGGTTAGGGTGAGGGTGAGGGTTAGGGTTAGGGTGAGGGTGATGGTTAGGGTTATGTTGAGGGTTTGGGTTAGTGTTAGTGTTAGGGTTAGGGATAAGGCTAGGGTGAGGGTTAGCGTTAGGGAGAGTGTGAGGTTGAGGGTTAGGGTTAGGGTCAGGTTTAGGGTTAGGGTTAGGGTGAGTGTTAGGTTGAGGTTTAGGGTTCAGGTTACGGTGAGGGTTATGGTGAGAGTTAGCGTGAGGGTATGGTAAGGGTTATGGTTAGGGTTAGGGACACTTAGGGTTAGGGTTAGGGTTAGGGTTAAGTTCAGGGTTTGCCTTAGGGTTAGGTTTAGGTTTATGTTTATGGTTAGGGTTATGGCTAGGACTAGGGATAGGGTTAGGGTTAGGGTTAGTGTGAGGGTTAGTGTTAGGGTGAGGGTTAGTGTTCTGGTTAGGGGTAAGGTGAGGTGAGTTTTAGGTTTAGGGTGAGGGTGAGGGTTAGGGTTAGGGTTATGTTTAGGGTAAGAGTTCACGTTAGTATTACTGTTAGTGATACTGTTAGGGATAAGGCGAGAGTGAGGATTAGGTTTAGGGTGAGGGTTTGTGTTAGGGTTAGGTTTGGGGTTAGGTTTAGGGTTAGGGTGAGGGTTTGTGTTAGGGATAGGTTTAGGGTTATGGTGAGGGTTAGTGTGAGGGTGTCGGTTAGGTTTAGGGTGATGTTGAGGGTTAGGGTTAGGGTTAGGGTTTGGGTGAGGGTTCGAGTTAGGGTTAGGGTTCAGGTTAGGTTGAGGGTGAAGGTTAGGGTGAGGGTTAGGTTTAGGGTTAGGGTGAGGGTGAGGGTGAGGGTGAGGGTTAGGGTTAGGGTTAAGGTTTGGGATAGGGTTAGGTTTAGGGTTAGGGTTAGGGTGAGGGTGAGTGTTAGGCTAAGCATTAGGATGTGGGTGTCGGTTAGAATTAGGGTTTGAGTGAGGGCTATTTTTAGAGTTAGGGTTACGGTTAGGGTTAGTTGAGTGTTAGGGTAAGGGTGAGGGTTAGGGTTAAGTTTATGGTTATGGTTAGGGTTTGGCTTAGGGTTAGGGTTAGGGTTAGTGTCAGGGTGAGGGTGAGGGTTAGGGTGATAATGAGGTTTAGGGTGAGGGTTAGGATTAGGGAAACTTAGTCTTAGGGTTAGGGTTAGGGTTAACCTTATGGTTAGGGTTAGGGTTAGGGTTAGGTTTATGTAAAGGTTTAGAGCTATGGCTTGGTTTAGGGTTAGGATTAGGGTTAGGGTTAGGGTTAGGGTTCGAGTTCGGGTTAGAGTTAGGGTGAGAGTGAGCGTGAGGGTGAGGGTTACAGTGAGGGTTAGGGTTAGGGTTAGGGTTAGGGTTAGGGTTAAGGTTAGGGTGAGGGTTAGGGTGAGGGTTAGCGTGTGGTTGATGGTTAAGGTTAGGGTTAGAAAGACTTAGGGTTAGGGTTAGAGTTAATTTTAGGTTTAGGGTTACGATTAGGGTTAGGTTTATGGTTAGGGTTCGGGCTAGGACTGGAGTTAGGATTAGGATTGGGATTATGGTTAGTGTTAGGGACCCTTAGGGTTAGGGTTAGGTTTAGGAGTTAGGGGTTATTTTTATCATTAGGATTAGGGTTAGTTTTAGGGTTACGGTGAGAGTTAGTGTTAGGGTGAAGGTTAGGGTTAGGGTTAGGGTTAGGGTGAGGGTGAGCGTTATGTTTAGGGTGAGGGTTAGGGTTAGGGTTTGGGTTAGTGTTAGTGTTAGTGTTAGGGCGAGGGTGAGTGTTAGGGTTAGGGTGAGGGTTAGGTTTAGGATGAGGGTTAGGTTTAGGGTTTGGGTTAGGGTTAGGGTTGGGGTTAAGTTTAGGTTTCGGTGAGGGTTTGGGTTAGGGTTAGGGTTAGGTTTATAGTGAGGGTGAGTGTGAGGGTGTCGTTTAGGTTTAGGGTGAGGATGAGGCTTAGGGTTAGGGTTAGGGTTAGGATGATGGTTAGGGTGAAGGTTCGGGTTCGGGTTAGGGTTGGAGTTAGGGTTAGGGTGAGTGTGAGTGTTACGGTGAGGGTTAGGGTTAGGGTTATCTTTAGAGTTAGGGTGAGGGTCAGGGTGAGGGTTAGGGTTAGGGTTAGGGTAAGGGTTAGGGTTAGGGTGAGGAATAGGTTGAGGTTTAGGGTTAGGATTAGGGTTAGGTTTAGGGTTAGGGTGAGGTTCAGGGTTAGGTTTAGGGTAAGGGTGAGGATTAGCGTGAGGTTAAGGTTTAGGGTTAGGGGTTAGGGTTAGGTTTATGATTATGGTTATGGCTAGACTACGGATAGGGTTACAGTTAGGATTAGGGTTAGGGTTAGGGACTCTTAGGATTAGGGTTAGGGTTAGGAGTTAGAGGTTATTTTTAGGGTTAGAGTTAGGGTTTGGGTTAGGTGAGGGTGAGGATTAGGGTTAGGGTGAGGGATAAGGTGAGATTTAGGGTTAGGGTGAGGGTTAGTTTTAGGGTGAGGATGAGGATTAGGGTTAGGGTTAGGGTTAGGGTTAGGGTGAGGGTTAGGGTTATGGTGAGCGTGAGAATGAGGGTTAGGGTGAGAGTGAATGTGATGGTTCAGGTGAGGGTTGGGATGAATTTGAGGGTTAGGGTGAGGGTGAGTGATAGGGTTAGTGTTATGGTTACGGTGAGGGTGAGAATTAGGGTTAGGGTTAGGGTTAGGGTTAGTGTGAGGGTTAGGGTTAGGGTGAGTTTGAGAGTTTGGTTTAGGTTTTAGTGTAAGGGTTAGGGTGAGGGTTAGGGTTAGGGTTAGTGTTTCGGTTATGTTTAGGGTTAGGGTTAGGGTTAGGATTAGTGTTAGGGATAGGGACCATTAGGGTTAGGGTTAGAGTTAGGGTTAGGAGTTAGGGGATATTTTTAGGGTTAAGGTTATAGTTAGGGTTAGGTTTAGGTTTAGGGTGAGGGTTAGGTTTAGGGTGAGGTTTAGGGTTAGGGTTAGGGTTAGGGTTAGGGTTAGGGTGAGGGTGAGGCTTAGGGTTAGGGTGAGGGTTAAGGTGATGGTTAGGGTTATGATTAGGGTTAGGATTAGGGTTTGGGTTAGTGTTAGTGTCAGGGTTAGGGATAGGGTTAGGGTGGTGGTGAGGTTTAGAGTTATTGTGAGGGTTAGGATTAGGGTTAGGGTGAGGGTGAGTGTGAGGGTGTCGATTAGAGCTAGGGTTAGGGTTAGGGTTAGGTTTAGGGTAAGGTTTTGGGTTCTGGTTTGGGTTAGGGTAAGGGTTATTGTTAGGGTGAAGTTGAGGGTTAGAGTTAAGGTGAAGGTTAGGGTAGGGGTTAGAGTTAGGGTTAGTTTGAGGGTGAGGGTGAGGGTTAGGGTTAGGGTTAGTGTGAGAGTTTGGGTTAGTGTTAGTGTTAATGTTAGGGCAAGGGTGAGGGTTACAGTTAGCGTGAGTTTACGGTTAGGGTTATGATTAGGGTTGGGGTTAGGTTCAGGGTTAGTGTGAGGGTTTGGTTTAGGGTTAGGTTTAGGGTTAGGGTGAGGGTGACAATTAGGGTTAGTGTTAGGGTGAGGGTTAGGCTTAATGTGAGGGTTAGAGTCAGGGTTAGGTTTAGGGTGAAGGTGAGGTTAGGGTGAGGGTTAGGGTTAGGGTTGGAGTTCGGGTTAGGGTTACAATGAGGGTTAGCGTTACGGTTAGTGTTAGGGTGAGGGTGAGGGTTAGAGTTAGGTTTAGGGTTAGGGTGAGGGTGAGGGTTAGGATTAAAATTAGGGTTAGTGTTAGGGTTAGGGTTAGGCTTACGGTTAGAGCTAGGATTAATGTTAGGGTGAGGGTTAGGGTTAGCGTGAGGTTACTTTTAGGGTTAGGGTTAGGATTAGGATTGGGGTTAGGTTTAGGATTAGGGTTAGGGTGAGGGTATGGGTTAGGGTTAGGGTTAGGGTTAGGGCAATGGGGAGGGTGATTGTGAGGGTGTTGGTTAGGGTTAGGGTGAGGGAGAGTGTTAGGTTTAGGGTTAGAGTTAGCGTGAGGGTTAGGATGAGGATTCCTGTTAGGGTTAGGGTTAGGGTTGGTTTTAAGGTTAGGGTGAGGGTGAGAGTTAGGGTTAGTGTTATGGTGAGGGTTAGGCTTAGTGTGAGGGATGGGGTGAGGGTTAGGGTCAGGTTTAGAGTTAGGGTGAGGGTGAGGCTTAGGGTGAGGCTTAGGGTTAGGGATGGCGTTCGGGTTAGGGTTACGATGAGGGTTAGGGTTAGGGTTAGGGTTTAGAATAGGGTTAGGTTTAGGGTTAGTGTTAGGGTGAGTGTGAGGTTTAGGCTTAGGGTGTGGGTGAGGGTTAGGGTCAGGTATAGGATTAGGGTTAGGGTCAGGGTTAGGGTTAGTGTGAGGGTGAGTGTGAGGGTGAGGGTTAGTGTTAAGGTTGGGGTTATGGTTAGGGTTGGGGTTAGGGTTAGAGTCAGGGTGAGTGTGTGGGCTAGGGTGAGGATGAGGGTGAGGGTGAGGGTTAGGGTGAGGGTGAGGTTTTGGGTGAGGGTAAGGGTGAATGTTAGGGTTAGAGTTAGGTTTAGGCTTAGGGTTAGGGACCCTTAGGTTTAGGGTTAGGGTAGGGTTAAGGTTAGGGTTAGGGTTATGTATAGGTTTAGGGCTAGGGCTATGCTTAGGGTTACGGTTAGGGTTAGGGTAAGGTTTTGTTAGGGTTAGTGTTAGTTTCATGGTTAGGGTTAGGGCTTGGACTAGGGTTAGGGTTAGGGTTAGGATTAGGTTAGGTTAGGGTTAGGGACCCTTAGGGTTAGGGTTAGGGTTAGGAGTTAGGGGTTATTATTAGGGTTAGGGTTAGGGTTAGGTTTAGGGTGAGGGTTATTATTAGGGTTAGGGTTAGGGTTAGGTTTAGGGTGAGGGTGAGGTTAGGGTTAGGGTGAGGGTGAGGGTTAGGGTGAGAGTTAGGGTTAGGTTTAAAGTGAGGTTTTGGGTTAGTGTTAGTGTTAGGGTTAGGTTTAGGGTGAGGATGAGGGTTAGGTTTAGGGTGAGGGTGAGCGTTAGGGTTAGGGAAAAGGTTAGGGTTAGGGTTTGGGTTAGGGTTAGGGATAGGTTTGGTGTTAGCGTGAATGTTTGGGTAAGGGTTAGGGTGAGGGTTAGGGTTGGGGTTAGTGTTAGGGTTAGGGTGAAGATAAGGGTTAAGGTGAGGGTTAGGTTTAGGGTTAGGTTTAGGTTTAGGGTTAGGGTTATGTATAGGTTTAGGGCTAGGCCTAGGTTCAGGGATAGGGTTAGGGTTAGGGTTAGGGTTAGGGTTTGGGTTAGGGTTGGGGATAGGTTTAGTGTTAGGGAGAGGGTTTGGGTAAGGGTTAGGGTGAGGGGTAAGGTTACAGTTACTATTAGAGTTAGGTTGAAGATAAAGTTTAGGGTGAGGGTTAGGTTTAGGGTTAGGTTTAGGATTAGGGTTAGGGTGAGGGTAAGGGTGAGGGTTAGGGTTAGGGTAGGGTGAGGGTGAGGGTGAGGGTGAGGGTTATTTAGGGTTAGTGTTAGGGTTAGGGTTAGGATTAGGGTTACGGTTAGAGTTAGGGTTAGGGTTACGGTTACGGTTAGTGTGAGGTTACTTTTAGGCTTATGGTTAGGATTTGGGTTTTGGTTAGATTTAGGGTTAGGGTTAGGGTGAGGGTTTGGGTTAGGGTTAGGGTTAGGGCAGTGGGGAGGGGTGAGTGTGAGGGTGTCGGTTAGGGTTAGGGTGAGGGAGAGTGTTAGGGTTAGGGTTAGGCTTAGGGTGAGGGATAGATGAGGTTTCGGGTTAGGGTTAGGGTTAGGGTGATTGTGAGAGTTAGGGTTAGTGTTAGGGTGAGGGTTAGGCTTAGTGTGAGGGATAGGGTGAGGGTTAGGGTCAGGTTTAGGGTTAGTTTGAGGGTGAGGGTTAGGGTTAGGGTTGGAGTTCGGGTTAGGGTTACGATGAGGGTTAGGGTTAGGGTTAGGGATCTTATGTTACAGTTAGGGTAGGGTTAATCTTAGGGTAAGGGTTAGGGTTAGGGTTATGTATAGGTTTAGGGCTAGGGCTTGGTTTAGGGTTAGGGTTAGGTGTAGGGGTAGGGTAGGGTAGGGTTACGGTTAGAGTTAGGGTTAGTGTTATGGTGAGGGTTAGGGTTAGGTTTAGGGTTAGGATTAGTGCTAAGGTGAGGGTTAGGATTAGGGTTAGGGTTGGGTGAGGGAGGGTTATGGTTAGGGTTAGGTTTAGAGTTAGGTATAGGGTTATGGTGAGGGTTAGGGTGAGGGTTAGGTTGAGGGTTAGGTTAGGGTGAGGGTTAGGGTGAGACTTAGCGTCAGAGTGAGGGTTAGGGTTAGGGTTAGGGACACGTAAGGTTAGGATTAGGGTTAGACTGAATTTTAGGGTTAGGGTTAAGGTTAGGTTTATGGTTAGGGTTAGGGCTAGGACTAGGTTAGGATTGGGGTTGGGATTAGGGTTAGGGTTAGTGTTATGGTAAGAGTGAGTGTGAGGGTTTCGTTTAGGGTTAGGGTACGGGTGAGGGTTAGGGTTAGGGGTAGGGTTAGGATGAGGGTTCGGTTAGGGTTAGGGTGAAAGTGAGGGTGAGGGTTAGGTCTAGGGTTAGAGTGAGAGTTAGGGTTAGGGTGAGGGATAGGGTTAGGTTTTGGGTTAGGTTAGAGTTAGGGTTAGGTTAGGGTTAGGGTGAGGGTTAGGGTTAGGGTGAAAGTTACGATAAGGGTTAGGGTTAGGTTTCGGGTTAGAATTAGGATGCAGGTTAGGTTAGGGTTAGGGTTAGTGTCTGGGTTCGTGTGTGGGTTAAGGTGAGGATGAAGGTGAGGATTAGGGTGAGGGTGAGGTTTAGGGTGAGGTTAGGGTGAAGTTTAGGGTTAGGGTTAGGTTTAGGGTTAGGGACCCTTAGGTTTAAGGGTTAGGGTAGGGTTAAGGTTAGGGTTAGGGTAAGGGTATTGTAGAGGTTTAGGGCTAGGGCTTGGTTTAGGGTTAGGGTTAGGGTTAGGGTTTGGGTTAGGGTTAGGTTTAGTGGTAGGGGTAGGGTTAGGGTTTGGTTTAGGTTAGGGTTAGGTTAGAGTTTAGGTTAGGGTTAGGGTAAGGGTGAAGTTTAGGATTAAATTTTGGATTAGTATTAGGGTTGGGGTGAGGGTAGGGTTAGGGTTACGGTTAGAGTTAGGGTTAGGGTTAGGGTGAGGGTTAGGTTTAGGGTTAGGGTTAGGATTAGTGCTAGGGTGAGGGTTAGGATTAGGGTTAGGGTTGGGGTGAGGGAGAGGGTTATGGATAGGGTTAGGTTTAGAGTTAGGTTTAGGGTGAGAGTGAGGTTGAGTGTTAGGGTGAGGGTTAGGATTAGGGTTAGGGTTAGGGTGAGGGTTAATGTGGGGGTTAGCATGAGAGTGAGGGTTAGGGTTAGGGTTAGGGTTAGCGACACGTAGTTAGGATTAGGGTTAGAGTTAATTTCTAGGGTTAGGGTTAGTTTTATGGTTAGGGTTAAGTCTAGGACTAGGGTTAGGATTGGGGTTGGATTAGGGTTAGGGTTAGTGTTATGGTGAGGGTGAGTGTGAGGGTGTCATTTAGGGTTAGGATGCGGGTGAGCGTGAGGGTTAGGGGTTAGGTGTTAAGTTTAGAGTGAGGGTTAGGGTGAGGTGAGGGTTAGGTTTGGTTTAGTGTTAGAGTGAAGGTGAGGGTGAGGGTTAGGTCTAGGGTTAAGGTGAGAGTTAGGGTTAGGGTGAGGGATAGGTTGAGGTTTAGGTTAGGGCTAGGGTTAGGATTAGGATAAGGGTTACGGTAAGGGTTAGGATTAGAGTTAGGTTTCTGGTTAGGATTAGGGTTAGAGATAGGATGAGGGTTAGGGGGAGGATTAGGTTGAGGTGATATTGAGGGTAAGAGTGGTGGGTGAGGGTGAGGGTTAGTGTTAGGGTGAGGTTGAGGGTTAGGGTGAGGGTTAGCATGAGGGTGAGAGTTAGGGTGAGGGTTAGGGTAAGGGTGAGGGTTAGGTTAGGGTTAGGTTATAGGGTGAGGGTGAAAGTGAGGTTTAGGGTGAGGGTGAGGGTTAGATTAGGGTGAGATTGTAAAGTGCGGGTTAGGGTGAGGGTGAGGTTAGGATGAGGGTTAGGGTTAGTGTTGGGTTTAGGATTAGGGTTACGCTGAGGGTTAGGTTTAGGGTTAGGTTTAGGGTGAGGGGTGAGGGTTACGGTTACGGTTAGGGGTAGGGTTAGGGTTTGGAATAGGGCTAGGTTTAGTGTTAGGGTGAGGGTGAGGGTGAGGGCTAGGGTGAGGGTGAGGGTGAGGGATAGGGTTAGGGTTAGGGTTAGGTTAAGGGTTAGGTTGAGGGATAGGATTAGGATTAGGGTTAGGGGTGAGGGTTAGTGTGAGGGTGAGGGTGAGGGTTAGAATAACGGTTTAGGGTGAGGGTCAGGTTGAAGTTTAGGTTAAGGATTAGGGTAAGGGTGAGGGACGCTTAGGGTCAGGGTTACAGTTAGGGTTAAGATTAGGGTTAGGCTTAGGGTTATGTATAGGTTTAGGGCTAGGGCTATGCTTAGGGTTAGGGTTAGGGTAAGGTTTTGTGTTTAGGGTTAGTGTTAGTTTCATGGTTAGGGTTATTGCTTGGAACTAGGGTTAGGGTTAGGGTTAGGATTAGGGTTAGGGTTAGAGGACCCCTAGGGTTAGGGTTAGGGTTAGGAGTTACTGGTTATTATTAGGGTTAGGGTTAGGGTGAGGGTGAGGGTTAGGGTTAGGGTTAGGGTGAGGGTGAGTGTTGGGAGCCAGAGTGGAATCAAACTGTAGCTTGATTTGCATCAGACAATGGCTTTATTGTCTTATTGTTTTCTGGCCTTATTCTCGTTTAAATGACCTGAGATTTACCATATGAATGTAATACCTGGAAGTTCCTGGGTCTCAAGGAGGGAAGAAGCTGGAGTGAAAAATAAACGCGGCAGTCTTTTCCTGGACTGCAGACATCCCGGACCCGGTGTGTCTGTCTCTCTTCTATTTCTTCCTGTCCTTGCCCCCTATTTCAGGAACCCCAATCTGCGAACCCTGGTTTGCTGCCGGCTGGCCCCGGCAGGTGAGGGTTAGGGTTAGTGTTAGGTTTAGGGTGAGGGTGAGGGTTAGCGTGAGGGTGAGGGTTAGTGTTAGGGTGAGGGTGAGCATTAGGGTTAGGGTTAGGTTTAAAGTTAGGTTTTGGGTTAGTGTTAGGGTTAGGGTTAGTGTTAGGTTAGGTTTAGGGTGAGGATGAGGGTTAGGTTTAGGGTGAGGGTGAGAGTTAGGGTTAGGGAAAAGGTTAGGGTTAGGGTTTTGGTTAGGGTTAGGTTTAGGTTTATTGTTAGCGTGAATGTTTGGGTAAGGGTTAGGGTGAGGGTTAGGGTTGGGGTTAGTGTTAGGGTTAGGGTGAAGATAAGGGTTAAGATGAGGGTTGGGTTTAGGGTTAGGTTTAGGTTTAGGGTTAGGGTTCTGTATAGGTTTAGGGCTAGGGCGAGGTTCAGGGGTAGGGGTAGGGGTAGGGTTTGGGTTACGGTTAGGGTTAGGTTTAGTGTTAAGGGTTTGGGTAAGGGTTAGGGTGAGGGTTAAGGTTAGGGTTGTATTAGGGTTAGGTTGAAGATAAGGGTTAGGGTGAGGGTTAGGTTTAGGGTTAGGTTTAGGATTAGCGTTAGGGTGAGGGTGAGGGTGAGGGTGAGGGTTAGGTTAGGGTGAGGGTGAGGGTGAGGGTTAGGGTTAGGATTAAATTTAGGGTTAGTGTTAGTGTTAGGGTTAGGGTTAGGGTTACGGTTAGAGTTAGGGTTAGGGTTAGGGTTACGGTTAGCGTGAGGTTACTTTTAGGCTTAGGGTTAGGATTTGGATTTTGGTTAGGTTTAGGGTTTGGGTTAGGGTTAGGGTTTGGATTAGGGTTAGGGCAATGGGGAGGGTGCGTGTGAGGGTGTCGGTTAGGGTTAGGGTGAGGGAGAGTGTTAGGGTTAGGGTTAGGGTTAGGGTTACAGTTAGAGTTAGGGTTAGGGTTACGGTTAGCGTGAGGTTACTTTTAGGCTTAGGGTTAGGATTTGGGTTTTGGTTAGGTTTAGGGTTAGGGTTAGGGTTAGGGTGAGGGTTTGGGTTAGGGTTAGGGTTAGGGCAATGGGGAGGGTGAGTGTGAGGGTGTCGGTTAGGGTGAGGGTGAGGGAGAGTGTTAGGTTTAGGGTTATGGTTAGGGTGAGGGTGAGGGTTAGGATGAGGATTCCGGTTAGGGTTAGGTTTAGGGTTAAGTTTAGGGTTAGGGTGAGGGTGAGAGGTTTAATGTTAGGGTGAGGGTTAGGCTTAGTGTGAGGGATAGGGTGAGGGTTAGGGTCAGGTTTAGGGTTAGGGTGAGGGTGAGGGTTAGGGTGAGGGTTAGGGTTAGGGTTGGAGTTCTGGTTAGGGTTACGATGAGGGTTAGGTTTAGGGTTAGTGTTAGGCTGAGAATGAGGGTTAGCGTTACGGTTAGGGTTAGAGTTTGGGATAGGGTTAGGGTTAGGGTGAGTGTGTGGTTTAGGCTTAGGGTGAGGGTGAGGGTGAGGGTTAGGATCAGGTGTAGGGTTAGGGTTAGGTTCAGGGTTAGGGTTAGTGTGATGGTGAGTGTGAGGGTGAGGGTTAGGGTTAAGGTTGGGGTTATGGTGAGGGTTGGGGTTAGGGTTAGGGTTAGGGTTAGTGTCAGGGTGAGGGTTTGGGTTAGGGTAAATGAGGGTGAGGGTGAGGGTGAGGGTGAAGGTTAGGGTGAGGGTGAGGTTTAGGGTGGAGGTTAGGGTTAGGGTTAGGGACCCTTAGGTTTAGGGTTAGGGTAGGGTTAAGGTTAGGGTGAGGGTTAGGGGTAGGGGTAGGGGTAGGGGTAGGGTTAAGGTTTGGTTTAGGGTTAGGGTTAGGGTTTACGATGAGGTTAGGGTGAGGGTGAGTGTTAGGATTAAATTTAGGGTTAGTGTTAGGTTTAGGGTTAGGATTAGTGCTAGGGTGAGGGTTATGATTAGGGTAGGGATGGGGTGAGGGAGGGGGTTATGGTTAGGGTTAGGTTTAGAGTTAGGTTTAGGGTGAGGGTGAGGGTTAGGGTGAGGGTTAGGGTTAGGGTTAGGGACACGTAAGGTTAGGATTAGGGTTAGACTTAATTTTAGGGTTAGGTCTAGGGTTAGGGTGAGAGTTAGGGTTAGGGTGTGGGATAGGGTACGGTTTAGGGTTAGGGTTAGCGTTAGGGTTAGGATTAGGGTTAGTGTGAGGGTTAGGGTTAGGGTGAAGGTTACGATAAGGGTTAGGGTTAGGTTTCGGGTTAGGATTAGTATGAGGGTTAGGGTTAGGGTTATGATGAGGGTTAGGGGGAGGATTAGGTTGAGGGTGAGATTGAGGGAGGGTAAGGGTATGTGTGAGGTTGAGGGTTAGGGTGAGGGTTAGCGTGAGGGTGAGAGTTAGGGTGAGGGTTAGGGTAAGGGTGAGGGTTAGGGTGAGGGTTAGGGTTAGGGTTACGGTTAGAGTTAGGGTTAGGGTGAGGGTTAGGTTTAGCGTGAAGTTACTTTTAGGGTTAGGTTTAAGATTTGGGTTTTGGTTAGGTTTAGGGTTAGAGTGAGGGTGAGGGTTAGGATTAAATTTAGGGTTAGGGTAATGGGGAGGGTGAGTGTGAGGGTGTTGGTTAGGGTTAGGGTGAGGGAGAGTGTTAGGGTTAGGTTTAGGGTTAGGGTGAGGGTTAGGTTGAGGATTCGGGTTAGGGTTAGGGTTAGGGTTAGGTTTAGGGTTAGGGTTAGGGTGAGGGTGAGAGTTAGGGTTAGTGTTATGGTGAGGGTAAAGCTTAGTGTGAGGGATAGGGTGAGGGTTAGGGTCAGGTTTAGGGTTAGGTTGAGGGTGAGGGTTAGAGTGAGGGTTAGGGTTAGGGTTGGAGTTCGGGTTAGGGTTACGATGAGGGTTAGGGTTAGGGTTAGTGTTAGGATGAGGATGAGCGTTAGGGTTACGGTTAGGGTTAGGGTTTGGGATAGGGTTAGGTTTAGGGTTAGGGTTAGGGTGAGTGTGTGGTTTAGGCTTAGGGTGAGGGTGAGGGTTAGGGTCAGGTATAGGGTTAGCGCTAGGTTCAGGGTTAGGGTTAGTGTGAGGGTGAGTGTGAGGGTGAGGGTTAGGGTTAAGGTTGGAGTTATGGTTAGGGTTGGGTTTAGGGTTAGGGTTAGTGTCAGGGTGAGGGTGTGGGTTAGGGTGAGAATAAGGGTGAGGGTTAGGGTGAAGGTTAGGGTTAGGGTTAGGGACCCTTAGGTTTAGGGTTAGGGTAGAGTTAAGTTTAGGGTTAGGGTTAGGGGTAGGGGTAGGGGTAGGGTTAGGGTTAGGGTTTGGTTTAGGGTTAGGGTTAGGGTTTACGTTAAGGTTAGGGTGAGGGTGAGGGTTAGGATTAAATGTAGGGTTAGTGTTAGGGTTAGGGTTAGTGTGAGGGTTAGGGTTATGGTTACAGTTAGAGTTAGGGTTAGGGTTAGGGTGAGGGTTAGGGTTAAGGTTAGGGTTAGGATTAGTGCCAGGGTGAGGGTTAGGATTAGCGTTCGGGTTGGGGGGAGGGAGAGGGCTATGGTTAGGGATAGGTTTAGAGTTAGGTTTAGGGTTAGGATGAGATTTAGAGTGAGGGTTAGGTTTAGGGTTAGATTTAGGGTGAGGGTTAGCATGAGAGTGAGGGTTAGGTTTAGGGTTAGGGACACGTAAGGTTAGGATTAGCGTTAGACTTAATTTTAGGGTTAGGGTTAGGGTTAGGGTTATGGTTAGGGTTAGGGCCAGGACGAGGATTAGGATTGGGGTTGGGATTAGGGTTAGGATTAGTGTTATGGTGAGGGTGAGTGTGAGGGTGTCATTTAGGTTAAGGGTGCGGGTGAGGGTTAGGGTTAGGGGTAGGGTTAGGTTGAGGGTTAGGATGAGGGTTCGGGTTAGGCTTAGGTTTAGGGTTAGAGTGAAGGTGAGGGTGAGGGTTAGGTGTAGGGTTAGGGTGAGAGTTAGGGTTAGGGTGAGGGATAGAGTGAGGTTTAGGGTTAGGGTTAGAGTTAGGGTTAGGTTTAGGGTTAGGGTGAGAGTTAGGGTTAGGGTGAAGGTTACGGTAAGGGTTAGGGTTAGGTTTTGGGTTAGGATTAGTATGAGGGTTAGGGTTAGGGTTACAATGAGGGTTAGGACTATGGGGAGGATGAGTGTCACTTAGGGTTAGGGTGAGGGAGAGTGTTAGGGTTAGGGTTACAGTTAGGGTGAGAGAGAGTGTTAGGGTTAGGGTTAGGGTTAGGGTTTGGGTGAGGGTGAGAGTTAGGGTTAGTGTTAGGGTGAGGGTAAAGCTTAGTGTGAGGGATAGGGTGAGGGTTACGATGAGGGTTAGGGTTAGGGTTAGTGTTAGGGTGAGGGTGAGGGTTAGGGTTAGGTTTAGGGTTAGGGTGACGGTGACGGTGAGAGTGAATTAGGATTAAATTTAGGGTTAGGGTTAGGGTTAGGGTTACGGTTAGAATTAGGGTTAGGTTTAGGATGAGGGTTAGGGTTAGCGTGAGGTTACTTTTAGGGTTAGGGTTAGTATTTGGGTTTTGGTTAGATTTAGGGTTAGGGTTAGGGTGAGGATTTGGGTTAGGGTTAGGGTTAGGGTGAGGGTGAGAGTTAGGGTTAGTGTTAGCGTGAGGGTAAGGCTTAGTGTGAGGGATAGGTTGAGGGTAAGGGTCATGTTTAGGGTTAGGTTGAGGGTGAGGGTTAGAGTCAGGGTTAAGGTTAGGGTTGGAGTTCGGGTTAGGGTTACGATGAGGGTTAGGGTTAGGGTTAGTGTTAGGGTGAGGATGAGGGTTAGGGTTACCCTAGATTTAGGGTTAGGGTTAGGGTTACAGTTTGGGATAGGGTTAGGTTTAGGGTTAGGGTTAGGGTGAGTGTGTGGTTTAGGCTTAGGGTGAGGGTGAGGGTTAGGGTCAGGTATAGGGTTAGGGTTAGGGTCAGGGTTAGGGTTATGTGAGGGTGAGTGTGAGGGTGAGGATTTGGGTTAAGGTTGGGGTTAGGGTTAGGGTTAGGGTTAGGGTTAGTGTCAGGGTGAGGGTATGGGTTAGGGTGAGAATGAGGGTGAGGGTGAGGGTTAGGGTGAGGGTGAGGTTTAGTGTGAAGTTTAGGGTTAAGGTTAGGGTTAGGGTTAGGGACCCTTAGGTTTAGGGTTAGGGTAGGGTTAAAGTTAGGGTTAGGGTTAGGGTTATGTATAGGTTTAGGGCTATTGCTTGGTTTAGGGTTAGGGTTATGGTTAGGGTTAGGGTAGGGGTAGGGTTAGGGTTAGGGTTTGGTTTAGGGTTAGGGTTAGGTTTAGGGTTTACGTTAAGGTTAGGTTGAGAGTGAGGGTTAGGATTAAATTTAGGGTTAGTGTTAGGGTTAGTGTGAAGGTTAGGGTTAGGGTTACAGTTAGAGTTAGGGTTAGGGTTAGGGTGAGGGTTAGGGTTAGGTTTAGGGTTAGGATTAGTGCTAGGTTGAGGGTTAGGATCCGGGTTAGGGTTGGGGTGAGGGAGAGGGTTATGATGAGGGTTATGTTTAGAGTTAGGTTTAGGGTTAGGATAAGGGTTAGGGTTAGGGTTAGGGTGAGGGTTAGGGTGAGGGTTAGCGTGAGAGTGAGGGTTAGGGTTAGGGTTAGGGACTCGTAAGGTTAGGATTAGGGTTAGACTTAATTTTAGGGTTAGGGTTAGGGTTAGGTTTATGGTTAGGGTTAGGGCTAGGATGAGGGTTAGGATTGGGTTTGGGATTAGGGTTAAGGTTATTGTTATGGTGAGGGTGAGTGTGAAGGTGTCGTTTAGGGTTAGGGTGCGGGTGAGTGTTAGGGTTATGGGGTAGGGTTACGTTGAGGGTAAGGTTGAGGGTTTGGGTTAGGGTTAGTTTAGGGTTAGGTTTCAGTTTAAGGTGAGGGTGAGGGTTAGGGTGAGTGTGAGGGTTAGGGTGAGGGTTAGGTTGAGGGTGATGGTTAGGATTAGGGTTAGGTTTAGATTTAGGATTAGGGTTAGGTTCATGGTTAGGGTTAGGGTTAGGGCGAGGGTGAGGGTGAGGGTTAGGTTTAGTGTTAGGTTTAGGGTGAGAGTTAGGGTTAGGGTGAGTGTTAGCGTTATAATTAGGGTTAGGATGAGGTTGAGAGTGAGGGTTAGTGTTAAGGTTAGGGTGATGGTTAGGGTTAAATTTTGGGTTAGGGTTAGGGTTAGTGTTAGGGTAATGGTGAGGGTGAGGGTGAGGGTGAGGGTTAGGTTGAGGGTTAGGGGTAGGGTTAGGATTAGGGTTCAGGTGAGTGTCAGCGTTATGGTTATGGTTAGATTTAGGGTTAGAGTTGGGGGAGGGGGATTAGGAGGCTTAGGGTGAGGGTTAGGATTAGTGTGAGGGTTAGGGTTAGAGTGAGGGTTAGGGTTAGGTTTAGAGTGAAGGTTAGGGTGAGGGTCAGGGTTCGGGTTCGGGTTAGGTTTAAGGTTATGGTTAGGGTTAGGGTTAGATTGAGGGTGAGAGTTAGGTTGAGTTTTAGTGTTTGGGTGAGGGTTAGGGTTAGGTTTAGGGGGAGGGTTAGGGTTAGGATTAGGGTGAGGGTTAGGGTTAGGGTTATGGTTAGGTTTAGCCTTAGGTTTAGGGTTAGGTCAATCGTTAGTTTTAGAGTTAAAGTTAGGGTTAGAGATAGGTTTTGGCTAGAGCGAAGGTTAGGTTTAGGGTTAGTTTTAGTGTAAAGGTGAGGGTGAGGGTGAGAGGTAGGGTTAGAGTTATGGTGAGGGTTGGGTGTGAGGGTTAGGGTGAGGGTTAGGGTTAGGGTTAGTGCTAGGGTTAGGGTTATGTTTAGGGTTAGGGTTAGGGTGAGGGTGAGTGTGAATTTGTGGGTTAGGGTTAGGGCTAAATCTAGGGTTAGGGTTAGGGTTAAGGTGAGGGTGAGGGTTAGGGTTAGGGATAGTTTAGGGTGAAGTTAGGGTTAGGGTCAGGGTTAGGGTTAGATTTAGGGTGAGGGTGAGGGTGAGTGTGTGGTTGAGGGTGAGGTTTTAGGTGAAGGTGAGGGTGAGAGTGAAGGTTAGGGTGAGGGTGAGGGTTAGGGTGAATGTTAGGATGATGGTGTGGGTTAGGTTTAGGATTAGGGTTAGGATAAGGGTTAGGGTTAGGGTGAGGTTTAGGGTTAGGGTGTGAGTTAGGGTTAAGCTTAGTTTAGGGTAAGTTTTAGAGTTAGGGTTAGGGTGAGGGTTGGGGTTAGGTTTAGGGTGAGGGTTAGGGTTAGGTTGAGGGTGAGGGTTAGGGTTAGGGTGAGGGTGAGGATGAGGGTGAGGTTTTGGGTTAGGGTGAGGGTGAGGGTTAGGGTTAGGGTTAGAGTTAGGTTGAAGGTTAGTTTTAGGGTTATGGTTAGGGTTAGCGTGAAGGTGAGGGTTAGGGTGAGGGATAGGGTTAGGCTTAGGTTTAGTGTTAGGGTTATGTTAGGGTTTGGTTTACAGTTAGGGTTAGGGTTCGGGTTAGGGTGAGAGTTAGGGTGAGGGTTAGGGTTAGTTTGAGGGTGAGGGTGAGGGTTAGGGTTAAGGTTAAGGTTTGCGTTAAGGTTAGGGTTTGGGTTAGGGTAAGGGCTAGATTGAGGATGAGGGTGAGGTTGAGGGTTAGGGATAGTGTTAGGGTTAGGGTTAGGATTAGTGTTAGGGTGAGGGTGAGGGTTAGGGTGAATGTTAGGTTTAGGGTTAGGGTAAGGGTGATGGTGAGGGTTAGGGTTAGGGTGAGGGTGAGGGTGAGAGTTAGGTTTAGTTTCAGGGTGAGGGTTAGGTTTAGGGTTAGGGTTAGGGTTAGGCTGAGTGTTAGTGTGAGGGTTAGGGTTAGAGTTAGGATTAGTGTTAGGATGAGAGTTAGGTTGAGGGTTAGCGTTAGGGTTAGGATTAGGGTTAGGGTAAGGGTGAGGTGAGGGTTAGGGTGAGGGTGAAGGTTAGGGTTAGGGGTAGGGTTATGGTTAGGGTGAGGGTTAGGATTAGGGTTAGGATTAGGGTTAGGGTAAGGGTGAGTGTGAGGTTTAGGGTGAGGGTGAAGGTTAGGGTTAGGAGTAGGGTTAGGGTTAGGGTGAGGTTTAGGGTTAAAATTTGGGTTAGGGTTAGGGATAGGTTGAGGGGTAGGGGGAGTTTTAGGGTTAGGATGAGGGTGAGGGTGAAGCTTGGTTTTAGGGTGAGGGTGATGTTTACGGTTAGGGTTAGGGTAAGGAGGAGTGTGATGGTTAGGGTTAGGTTGAGGGTTATGTTGAGAGTTAGGGTTAAGGTTAGTTTTAGGTTTAGGTTTAGTGTTAGGGTGAGGTTAGGGTTAGGGTGAAGGTTAGGGTTAGGGTTAGGGTTAGAGTTAGGGTTAGGCTGAGGGTGACAGTTGGATTTAGGGTTAGGGTTAGGGTGAGGGTTAGGGTTAGGGTAAGAGTTAGGGTTATGTTTAGGGTTACAGTGAATGTGAGGGTGAGGTTGAGGGTTAGGGTTAAGGTTTGTGTTACGGTTAGGGTTAGGTTTAGGGTAAGGTTTAGAGTTAGTGTGAGGTTGAGGGTGAGGGTTAGAGTGAGGTTGAGGGTGAGGGTGAGGATGAGGGTGAGGGTAAGGGTTAGGGTCAGGGTGAGGGTTAGGTTTAGGGTTAGGGTTAGGCTGAGGGTTAGGGTGATGGTTAGGGTTAGGGTTAGGATTAGGCTTAGGGTGAGAGTTAGGTTGAGGGTTAGGGTTAGGGTTAGGGTTAGGCTGAGGGTTAGGGTGATGGTTTAGGGTTAGGGTTAGGATGAGAGTTAGGTTGAGGGTTAGCATTAGGGTTAGGGTAAAGAAGAGGGTGATGTTTATTGTGAGGGTAAAGGTTAGGGTTAGGGTTAGGGTGAGGGTGAGGGTTAGGCTTAGGGCTGGGTTAGGGTTAAGATTTTGGTTAGTGTTAGTGTTAGGGATAGGTTTAGGGTTAGGGTGAGGGTGAGGGTTCGATTGAGTGTGAGGATGAGTGTTAGGGTAAGGGTGAGTGTGAGGGTTAGGGTTAGGATTCGGGTGAGTGTGAGGGATATGGTTAAGGTGAGGGTGATGGTTAGGGTTAGGTGAGGGTTAGGGTGAGGGTTAGGGTTAAGGTTAGTTTTAGGTTTATTTTGGGGGTTAAGGTGAGGGTTAGGGTTAACGTGAGGCTAGGGTTAGGATTAGGGTTATGGTTAGGGTTAGGGTGAGGTTGAGGGTGAGGGTTAGGTTTAGGGTTAGGGTTAGGGTGAGGGTTAGGGTGATGGTGAGGGTGAGGGTTAGGGTTAGGGTGAGGTTGAGTGTTAGGGTTAGTGTTAGGGTTAGGGTGAGAGTTAGGGTGAGGGTGAGGGTGAGAGTGAGGTTTAGGGTGAGGGTTAGGGTTAGGGTGAGTGTGAAGTTTAGGATTAGGGTTAGGGTTATGGTGAGGGTTAGTGTTAGGGTTACAGATAGGGTTAAGTTTTGTGTTAGGGTTAGGGTTAGTGTTAGGGTAATGGTGAGGGTGAGGATTAGGTTGAGGATTAAGGTTAGCATTAGGATTAGGGTGAGGGTGAGGGTTAGGGTTAGGGTTAGCGTTAGAGTTAGGGTGAGGGTTAGGATTAGGGTGAGGGTTAGGATTAGGTTTAGGGGTAGGGGTAGGGTTAGGGTGAGTGTTAGGGTGAGAGTTAGGGTGAGGGTTAAGTTTAGGGTTAGGGATAGGGTTAGGGGAGCATGAGAGTTAGGGTTAGTGTTAGGGTTAGGGTGAGGGTGAGGTTGAGGGTGAGGGTGAGGTTGTGGGTTAGGATTATGGTTAGGGTTAGGGTTAGGGTGAGTGTTATGGCTAGGGTTAGGTTTAGGGATAGCCTTTGGTTTAGGGTTAGGTTAATGGGTCGTTTCAAGGTTAGGGTTAGGGTTAGGTTTAGGGCTAAAGAGAGGGTTAGGGTTAGGGTTAGGGTTAGTGTTAGCGTGACGGTGACGGTGATGGTTAGGGTTAGGGTTAGGGTTAGGGTTAGAGTGAGGGTTAGTGAGGGTTAGGGTGAGGGTTAGGGTGAGGGTGAGGGTGAGGTTTAGCCTAATGGTTAAAGTTAGGATTAGGTTTAGGGTTAGTGTTAGGGTTAGCGTTAGGTTGAGGGTTAGGGTTAGGGTTTAGTTTTGGGTTATGGTTATGGTTAGGGTGAGGGTGAGGGTAAGGTTTAGGGTTAAGGTTAGGTTTAGGGTTATGGTTTGGGTTAGGGTTGGGTTTAGAGATAGGGTGAGGGTTAAGGTTAGGGTTATGGTTAGGCTTAGGGATAAAGCTAGGGTTAGGGTTAGGGTTATGGTTAGAGTGAGGGTTAGGTTTAGGGTGTGTGTTAGGGTGAGGGGTAGGGTTACTGTGAGGTTAGATTTAGGGTTAGGGTTGTGGTTAGGGTGAGGGTTAGGTTGAAGATGAGGGTTAGGGTGAGGTTTAGATTTAGGGTTATGTTAGGTTTGGTTTATGGTTAAGTTTAGGGTTAGGTTTAGGGTTAGGGTGAGGGTTAGGGTGAGAGCTAGAGTTAGGGTGAGGGTGAGGTTTAGGGTTAGGGTCAGAGTTAGTGTTAAGGTTTACTTTAGAGTTAGGGTTAGGGTTAGGGTAAGGGTTAAAGTTAGTAGTGTCAGGGTGAGGGTGAGGGTTCGGGTGAGGATGAGGGTTAGGGGTAGGGTTAGGGTTAGGAGTAGGGTGGGGTTCAGGAGTAGGGTTAGGTTTAGGATTTGGGTTAGGGTTAGGTTTAGGGTTTGGGCGAGGGTTAGGGTAAGGGTTAGGGTGAGGGTTAGGGATAGGGTTGGGTGAGGATAAGTGTTAGGGTGAGGGTGAGGATTAGTGTTAGGGTCAGGGTGAGGATTTGTTTTAGGGTTAGGGTTAGGTTTAGGCTGACTGTTAGGGTGATGGTTAGGGTTAGGGCTAGGGTTAGGGTGAGAGTTAGGTTGAGGGTTAGTGTTAGGGTTACAATTAGGGTTAGGGTAAGGGTGACTGTGAGGGTTAGGGTGAGGGCGAGGTTAGGGTTAGGGTTAAGGTTAGGATTAGGGTTATGTTTAGTGTGAGTGTTAGGTTAGGGTTAAGGTTAAGATTTGGCTTAGGGTTAGGGTTAGTTACAGTTTTAGGGTTAGAGTGAGGATGAGGGTTATGTTGATGGTGAGGGTGAGGGTTAGGGTTAGGGTTAGGGCCAGAGTAAGGGTTAGGGGTTAGGTTGAGGGTGAGGGTGAGGTTTAGGGTTAGGGTGAGGGTTAGGGTTAAGGTTAATTTTAGGTTTAGGTTTAGGGTTAGGGTTAGCGTTAGGGTTAGGATTAGGGTGAGGGTGAAAGTGAGGGTGAGTTTTAAGGTTAGGGTTAGGGTTAGGGTTAGGTTTATTGTTTGAGTTAGGGTTAGGGTTAAGGTGAGTTTAGGGTAAGGGTTAGAGTTTGGGTTAGGGTTAGGTTTAGGGTTTGGGGTAGGGTTTGGGGTAGGGTTAGGATGAGGGTGAGGGTTAGGGTTAGGTTGAGGGTGATGGTGAGAGTTAGGATAATGGTTAGAGTTAGTGTTAGGTTGAGGATGAGGGTTAGGGTGAGTGTTAGGGTTAGGGTGAGGGTTAGAGTTAGAGTTAGGTTTAGGATGAGGGTGAGGGTTATGGTGAGGGTGAGGGTTAGAGTGAAGGTTAGAGTTAGGGTGCGGGTTAGGGTTAGGGTTAGGGTAAGGTGAGGGTGAGGGTTAGGTTGACGGTTAGGATTAGGTTTAGGTTAGGGTTAAGGTTAGCGTCAGGGTGAGTGTTAAGTTTAGGCTGAGAGTTAGGTTGAGGTTTAGGGTTTGGGTTAGATTAGGTTGAGGGTAAGGGTGAGGGTGATGATTAGGGTTAGGTTTATGTTTAGGGTTAGGTTTAAAGCTAAAGCTAGGGTTAGGGTGAGGGTTATGGTTAGGGTGAGTGTTAGCGTGAGTGTTCGGGTGAGGGTTAGGGTGAGGGTTAGCGTTAGGGTTAGGGTTAGGTTTAGTGTTTGGTTTAGGGTTAGGGTTAAGGTGAGATTAGGATGAGTGTTAGAGTTTCAGTTAGGGTTAGGGTTAGGGTTTGGTGTAGGGTTAGGGTTTAGGTGAGGTTCTGGTGAGTGTTAGGGTTAGATTTAGGGTTAAGGTTAGGGTTAGGGTTTTGGTTAGGGTTAGGGTTAGGGTTAGGATGAGGGTGAGGGTTAGGGTTAGGTTGAGGGTGATAGTGAGGGTTAGGGATAGGGTTAGAGTTAGTGTTAGGTTGAGGATGAGAGTTAGGGTGAGTGTTAGGGTTAGAGTTAGGGTTAGGGTGAGTGTGAGGGTTAAAGGTTAGAGTTAGGGTGTGGGTTAGGGTTAGGGTAAAGGTGAGGGTGAGGGTTAGGTTTAGAATTAGGGTTGGGTTGACGGTTAGAGTTAGGGTTAGGTTTAGGTTTAGGTTTAGAGTTAGGGTGAGGTTTAGGATTATGGTTAGGGCTAGGGTTAGGGTTAGGGTTAGGGCGAGGGTGAGTGTGAGGGTTAGGTTTAGTGTTAGGGTTAGGGTGAGGGTGAGGGTGAGTGTTATGGTTATGGTTATGATTAGGGTTAGGGTTAGTGTGAGGTTGAGGGTGAGGGTGAGGGTTAGGGTTAGGGTGAGGGTGAGGGTGAGGGTGAGGGTAGGGTGAGGGTTAGAGTGAATGTGAGGGTGAGATTGAGAGTTAGGGTGAGGGTGAGGATTAGGCTGATGGTTAAAGTTAGGGTTAGGGTTAGTGTTAGCGTTATTGTGTGAGTTAGCGTTAGGGTTAGGGTTAGGGTAAGGATGAGGGTTAGGGTTAGGGTGAGTGTGAAGGTTAGGGCTAGGGTTAGGGTTAAGGTGAGGGTCAGGGTTAGGGTTATGGTAATGGTGAGGGTCAGGGTGAGGGTTAGGTTGAGGATTAGGGTTAGGGTTAGGTTTAGGATTAGGGTGAGGGTTAGGTTGATGATTAGGGTTAGGGTTAGGTTTAGGATTAGGGTGAGGGTTAGGGTTATGGTTATGGTTAGGGTTAGGGTTAGAGTAAGGGTGAGGGTTAGGGTGAGGTTTAGGGTGAGGGTTAGGATTAGGTGAGGGGTAGGGTTAGAATCAGGGTTTTGGTTGGGTTAGGGTTATGGGTAGGGTTAGGGTGAGGGTTAGGGTGAGAGCTAGAGTTAGGGTGAGAGTGAGGTTTAGGGTTAGGGTTAGGTTTAGGGTTAAGGTTTGCATTAGGGTTAGGGTTAGGGTTAGGGTAAGGATTAGAGTTAGTGTGAGGATGAGGGTGAGGGTTAGGGTGAGGGTGAGGGTTAGGTGTAACTTTAGGGTTAGTGTTAGGGTGGGGTTCAGGATTTGGGTTACCTTTAGGGTTTGGGTTAGGGTTAGGGTTAGGGTTTGGGTGAGGGTTAGGGTGAGGGTTAGGGTGAGGTTTAGGTATAGGGTAAGGGTTAGGTTGAGGGTTAGGGTGAGGATGACGGTGAGAGTGAGAGTGAGGGTTAGGTTTAGGGTCACACTGAGGGTTAAGTTTAGGGTTAGTGTTAGTGTTCGGCTGAGGGTTAGGGTGATGGTTAGGGTTAGGGTTAGGGTTAGGTTTAGCGTGAGAGTTAATTTGAATGTTAGCATTAGGAATAGGGTTAGGGTGAGGGTGAGGGTGAGGGGAAGGGGGAGGGTGAAGGTTAGGGTTAGGTTTAGGGTTAGGGTTAGGATTAGGGTGAGGGTTAGGTTTAGGGTTAGGGTTAATATTTGGCTTAAGGTTAGGGTTAGTGATAGTTTTTGTTAAGGATGAGGGTGAGGGTTATGTTGATGGTGAGGGTGAGGGTTAGGGTTAGGGTTTGGGTGAGGGTTAAGATTAGGGTGAGGGTGATCGTTAGGGTTAGGGCAAAGGTTAGGGTGAGGGTTAGGGTTAAGGTTAGTTTTAGGTTTAGTGTTAGGATTAGGGTTGTGGTTAGGGTGAGGTTGAGGGTGAGGGGTAGTATTAGGGTTAGGTTAGGGTGAATGTTAGGGTGATTGTGAGGGTTACGGTTAGGGTTAGGGTTAGGGTTAGGGTGAGGGTGAGAGTTAGGGTTATGGTTAAGGTTAGGGTGAGAGTTAGGGTGAGAGTTAGGGTGAGGGTGTGGGTGAGAGTGAGGGTTAGGATGAGGGTGAGGGTGAGAGTGAGGGTTAGAATGAGGGCAAGGTTTAGGTTGAGGGTTAGGGTTAGTGTTAGTTTAGGGTTAGGGTTAACGTTAGGGTGGGGGTAAGGGTTTGGCTGAGAGTTGTGTTTAAGGTTAGGGTTAGGGTTAGGATTAGGTTGAGGGTAAGGGTGAGGGTGATGGTTAGGGTTACCGTTAGGGTAGGTTTAAGGCTAAAGCTAGGGTTAGGATTAGGGTGAAGGTTAGGGTTAGGGTGAATGTTAGGGTGAGTGTTAGGGTGATTGTTAGAGTTAGGGTTAGGGTTAGGTTTAGTGTTTGGATTAGAGTTAGGTTTAGGGTGAGCTTAGGGTGAGAGTTAGAGTTTGGGTTAGGGTTAGGGTTAGGGTTTGGCTTAGGGTTAGGGTTAGGGTGAGGTTATAGTGAGGGTTAGGGTTAGATTTAGGGTTAAGGTTAGGGTTAGGGTTAGGGTGAGGGTTATGGTTAGGGTTAGGATGAGGGTGAGGGTTAGGGTTGGGGTGAGAGTGATGGTGAGGGTTAGGGATAGGGTTAGAGTTAGGGTTAGGGTGAGGATGAGAGTTAGGGTGAGTGTTAGGGGTAGGGTGAGGATTAGGGTTAGAGTTAGGGTTAGGGTGAGGGTGAGGGTAAGGGTTAGGGTTAGGGTGAAGGTTAGAGTGAGGGTTAGACTTAGAGTGCTGGTTAGGGTTAGGGTAGGGTTAGGGTAAGGGTGAGGGTAAGGGTTAGGTTTAGGATTAGGGTTAGGTTGAGGGTTAGGGTTACGGTTAGGGTTAGGTTTAGTTTTAGGTTTAGAGTTAGGGTGAGTGTTAGGGTTAGGGTTAGGGCTAGGGTTAGGATTAGGGTTAGGGCGAGGGTGAGGGTGTGGGTGAGGGTGAGGGTTAGGGTTAAGGTGAGGGTGAGGGTTAGGGTTAGGGTGAGTGTGAGATTGAGGGTTAGGGTCAGGGTGAGGGTTAGGCTGATGGTAAAATTTAGGGTTAGGGTTGGGGTTAGGGTTAGGGTTAGGGTTAGGGTTATGATGAGGATTAGGGTTAAGGTGAGTGTGAAAGTTAGGGCTAGGGTTAAGGTGAGGGTTAGGGTTAGGGTTACAGATAGGGTTAAGTTTTGAGTTAGGGTTAGTGTTGGTGTTAGGGTAATGGTTAGGGTGTGGATGAGGGTTAGGTTTAGGGTGAGGGTGAGATTGAGGGTGAGGGTGAGGTTTAGGATTAGGGGTACAATTAGGGTTAGGGTGAGGGTTATGTTTAGGGTTAGGTTTAGGGTTAGCCCTAGGTTTAGGGCTAGGTTAATGGTTAGTTTTACAGTTACGGTTAGGTTTAGTGTTAGGTTGAGGGCTAAAGCGAGGGTTAGGGTTAGGGTGAAAAGCTTAATTATATACATATTTAAGTGGGACCATATAAGCCATTTGTATTTTTACTTGTATTCATTTATACTTGTACAAGGTCGGACTTGAGGCCCAACAAACTAGGCCCCTTGTCAGTTTTTCTCCACTGATCACATAGTGGGTCTGTCCCTTCACCCATTAGTCAGGCCCCTTGTCAGTTTTTCTTCACTGATCACATATTGGGTCTGTCCCTTCACCCATCAGCCAATCAGGTCAAAGCGCAACAGCTCGCTAAACTGACCAATGACTAGTCTCGACCCTCCTCCCGTTTTGTATTGAGCTAATCATTTAATAGAATCGAAGTGTCAGTGCTTACTGGGACCTGCCCCCTACCAAAGAATGTATTAAAGGTGCTGTAAATTTGTGCACGTGGCCTCTGGTCTGCACTCGACTATCAGTGCGCAGAGACCAGTGCTCGAGCTGGTCAACAAACGACTCATTGCAATTTGCATTGATCTTCGGTCTCTGGTGATCCTTCCGGGGGGGCTTCAAGTTTCTGGGCATTATATTTGGTGCATTGGCCGGGAAGCCCTCCCTGGGATACCCAGACACCCGGTCACTGAGTCTCCAAGGAACCGCCGGTAAGTTGAAAGGCCTTGCCGATCAGTTTTGGTTATAACCACTCTGTATGATTTTGGGTTGCTTGCAAGCTCTGTATCTGTGCTGGCAAAAGCCTTGGCGGACACGCTAAAAGGCAGCCGGCGGGGCCAGTGGGAGACATCCCCTGCGACCCCTCTGTTTGGTGAGGTTTGCCAGGGGACGGAAGAGCCCCTCTGTCTGCGGCCTCTGTCTGGTGAGGTTTGTCCGGGGACGGAAGAGCCCCTCTGACTGCGACCTCTGTCTGTGTCTCTTTGATGAGGTTTGCCCAGGGACGGAAGAGCCCCTCCGATTGCTGCCTCTGTCTGTGTTTGTTGTTTAGCTAGGGCCTAGGACTGCTCATTGGGGGTGGCAGCCTCATCGAGTGGTCTTTTAGACTGTTTGTCTGGTTGTTGTGCGTCTCAAAGGGACTGAGCTCCCTGTTTCAATTCCTGTTGCAGACTCTCGCAGTCTTATCGTTAGATATCTGTTTCTGTGTGGATTGTGGCTCAGTTTCCTTTTTGTGTGATCCGGATACTTAAGTTTAATTTTACTCTTTCACCCTGGAAGCAGCAAGCAGTGACTCCACCAACCTCCTGGGGGGGGGGAAGACTCCCACCCTTCTCCTAAGAGTCTGGTATTTCAACCTTTCAGAATAATTGACCCCCCTCACAGGTCCAGCCAACCCCCGGAGAGTCTGCGGTCCAGTGTCCCTACGAGTACATCTCCAATCCACACCAATGCCGGAGGTGCAGGAATTTAACCTATTTTTTCTCCTTCCTGTATATTGGTGTGATTGTTTGGGTGCTCTATTATACAGAGATAGGTCAGAAACAGAGCTCTCCATTGGTCCTCCTGACCAGTCGTTTTAGGGATGCAAAAGGAAGAGGACACAATTTAAGCCTGAGCCTCAAGCAAGGCAAATTTATTACTTTTTGCCAATCCGAGTGGCCTACTTTTAATGTTGGTTGGCTGCCTCAGGAAACTTTCCACCTCCCTTTGATTCGAAAGGGAGAACAGATTTTCCTCCCAGGGAAGGCGGGCACCCTGACCAGATACTGTACATTTTAGTTTGGCAAGACCTGGTAGGGGACGTCCCCAACTGGTTGTCACCGTTCCTTCCTCCCCCTGGGAGCCCGCCAAGATTTTAGCCCCATTAATCAGGCAGCCCCCGATATAAAAAAAGAAGTTAAATTGGAGGACTGGAAAAAAATATTTCTGATTTATTGAGGATTGCTCAAAAAGTGTTTAGTAATAGGGACCCTCCAGAAGAAAGACAGGCAAAGGCAATGACAATGGCTAAGGTATTGGCAGCAGTGATAGGGGAGATAAACAACAGAGAACCAGAGCCTCAAGAGCACGGCAAGGCCTGAGAAATCAAAAGGAACCCCCTCCCTCTTCTGGGTTTCTTGTTGGTAACAGGGCTTGTCTGAGAGTCCCACCAGCAAGATATGTCTGAATCTAAATAAGCTGTTTGGTGAGAACATTCTTCTGAGTTCATGTCTTTGTTAAGTGCATCTGATTGAGTCCAATTTTCTTGTTTTAAGTCAATCTCTGGTTTTGTTTGAGAGCCTTTTGTAGGTGAGTTAGAATGGCCTCTGCCTGCCAGGCACCAGGGAATGGAAGGCTCCACGGGGAGGTGCCCCCTGAGAGTTTTCAGGGCCCCAGGTGCCTTCCTCACTGTGACTGTTGCCAGCCATGCCATCAAAATTTGGAGGTACTTAAGGTCTCTGCTTCTTTCTTGTTTTGTGAGGTGTTTTTTGTGTTGTCTGGTTTTGTTTTCAAAATTGTTACCAGTCTTAAATATGGATCCTTGTGATTTTTGTGTGTGTGTGTCTTAGTTATTTATCTGAACATTTCTGGGCCTGGTATGGCTGCTGCCGCGTGTCTGCAGTTGTAACAAGCCCTGGAAAAATAAATTCCAGCTTTCCAGCTAAGTTGCCTTCTAACAAGTTTTGTTTTGAACCGGTTTTCACCTGCAAGAGTAAAATTGGCAAAGCTCTTTTGACACAAACTTCAGGAAAAACTAACGGCCGATATTAATTTTGCGTGCTTTAAGATCTTTGAGTATGAATGTGTGTGAACGGAGTGAGTGAACATGTTCAAGGTTAAATTGTCAGCATGTTATATAAAACAATGGATTAATATATGCTTGAAACAAAAAGGCAATTGGGTGAATCTAAGAAAAGTATTAGTGTTAAATGTTTCCAATGTCTCAAAGGATTAAAGAGAAACTGGTAAGAAGTATTTTTCTAAAGTAGAAAAAGTATTTTCTAAATAAAATTTGCATTTAAAAAGGTTGATATTGTAATGCATAGAGCTGTTTACATTGTAAACATTATATCCTGTTTAGCACAGAAAAATTAAAGAATTTGAAATTTATTTCCTTAAGTTAAAGTTTGGAGACTTTTAAAACTGTTTAGGTAATCAAATGCAAAGAGAAAGGATGGGAAAACTTAGGATAGTCCTGTGTGACCATCTTTTAGGGCGAGAGGTGAACTGGCAAAGGCGCAGCTCTAGGTTCCAATGGTGGAAAAGGCCCTAAGGGAGGGTCCACGCTGTTGAAAGAAAATAAGCTGGCATGAAGGCTGTTCACTTAACCTGGTCAGATGGACTGAGTGGATCATCTTCATCCTTTTTCCTTGCAGACTGACATTGAAAATCTGATGGTAAAATAATACTATTTCTTATACTGCTACTTAAAATGTACTAAATTGGGGGAAAAAAGAGCTTTCAAAAGGAATGTTTAAAGGTTTATCTCTGTATGATTTGGTTTCATGCTACTGGATTGAAATTGGACGTATTTTAGAAAAAGAAGGAAACTAAGTCCAGACTTAGACTTTTGGTGCACTGATGATGTTTGTAGTTCTTGCATTAAGGAAAAACTTATTTGGGCTTTAACTGTGAAAGTTCTAGGCAGTAATCTTAACTGAAGGAAAGAAAGAAAAAAAAACTGCCTCTTCTAAAAGGAGGCCTGAAGGCAAAGGGCGTTCCTTGAGCCCAAGGAGACCTGGAGAAAAGGGAGTGCCTTGATCCCTTAAAGGTTTTTCAAATGCAAATAAAGA
>NC_143522.1:4208919-4261419 GCF_031878675.1 Megascapheus bottae
TAGTTCAATAGTTAATTTATTTGTTGAGACACAGTCTCACTGCACAGCCTCAGCTGGCCTGAGCTTTGGCTGGCCTCAACCTTTGCACTGCTGTACTATCATGCCTGTGCCATTTTTCCTGTTGAATTTTAGCCAATCTATACCCAGGCTGCTCTGTAAGCACCTAGCTCTTTCTTTGGACAAGATTTACTATCTTTCTGATTCACTTACTGATGAGTTCATACGTCTTTGATTATGCTCCATTTTATATTTTCATGAGAGCCATGTTTTACATTTCCCTAAAATTCTATATCTCACTGTATGTGAAATCCAGTGTTTCTCGGTGGCATCCTCCGCTCTCCCTGGCAGGGAGGTGACAGCCTACTCACCAAAGAGAGTGAATTCAACACCAGTGGCACAGACATCCAGCTATGCACAAGGGTCTAAATGACCTGGCATTTCCGCCTGTAGAGTTCACCCTGTCTTCATCATGTTACCTCCAAAATACTGCTCTTGACACCTGGCCATCTGAAAGGGCTCTCAACCAGGTTCCTGCTACCACCAGCCACCTGCTTGATGACCTGGATTGGCATCAATATTAAGCATGACCAACAGTGCTTCATCTAAGTTTGAAAATGGCACACAACTTGGTGACATGACTGAAGTCCTAAGAGAAGAAGGCCTAGGGTCCCGGCTGGAGATTTTTCTGGGTCAAGCTAGCTGGTCTTAAGAGACCATAACTTAGGCTTCATTACTATCTTATACTCCTGAATAGGCTTAGCCACTCCGATTGACTCCAGCTTCATGGGTGTGAGGAAGGATGCCTTCATTTTACAGACTAAACAGGTCACTCACAACTTTTCACACTTTATTGAGAGAACCATCGAGCTATTAGCAGGTCCTTTGACCTACTCACTTTAAAACCTCCTCAGGTTTAGAAAACAGCTCTAATAGCTCCCAGAATAGAAGGCACTGTGGCCCAGGTGCTGGCCGCTGTCTGCCAGGCATCTGGGCTGGCCGCTGGTCTTCTCGGCAGTGTCTTCCAGGGAGTGGGAGGGGATGGGGTTTGCCTGGCTGACTGGGAACTTCAACCCACAGGCTCATGCCTGCAATCCTAACTACTCAGGTGGCTGAGATCTGAGGGTTGAGGTTCAAAGCCAATCAAAGCAGACAAACCCTAGAGATGCTTATTGCCAACAAGCCAGCAAAAAAAAATCTGGAACTGGAGTTACAGCTCAAAGGGTAGAGCACCAACCATCCGTGAAAAAGACAAGCAAGAGCACAAGCAAGGCCAGTTCAAGTCCCAATACTAGCACCAAAACAAACAAAAAGACAAGCAAGAGCACAAGCAAGGCCAGTTCAATTCCCAATACTAGCACCAAAAAAACAAACAAAAACAATAAAAATTTGCCATTAACAGGGCTGGGAGTTTGGCCTAGTTAGTGGTAGAGCATTTGCCTAGCATGCATGAAGACCTGGGTTCGATTCCTCAGTACCACATACATAGGAAAAGCCAGAAGTGGTGCTGTGGCTCAAGTGGTAGAGGTCTAGCCTTGAGAAAAGCCCAAGGACAATGCTCATGCCCAGAGTTCAAACCCCAGGACCGGCAAAAAAAAAATAATCACCATTTTTAAGAAAATTTGATGAAACTAGAGATATTAAGAAAGTTAAGGAATTCATCATGGCTGGGCACTGGTGACTCATGCCTGGAATCCTAGCTCCTTGGGAAGCTGAGAGCTGACAATCACACCTCAAAGCCAGCCTTTCAGGAAAGTCTGAAAGATTTTTACCTGCACTAAACTACCAAAAAGAAAAAGTCCAAAGTAAAATTGTGGCTCAAATGATAGAGTGCTATCTTCAGCAAAAGAAGCTCATGGAGAGCAATGAGGCCCTGAGTTCGAGTCCTAGGACAGTCACACAAAAACTAAATAAAAAATAAAGAAATAAAAGCTAAAGGGGGACTCGTGGAATTAGGAAACAATGGAAAGGAGACAAAGGAAAGTGCTGGGTGAATATAATTCAAGTACATTTTACACATAAATGGAAATATACTGAAACGAATTATTGTGAACAGTAATACATAGTAAGAAGAAAGGTCTTCTCTTTTCAGCCTTACGATATTCACCACTAACAAGGCATGGCAACAGCTCTTTATAGGCAGTGGTACTTGGTTTTCAAGTGGAGCAGCCACAGGGTCACGGGCTGAAAAGCAACAAGGCTCCCACTACTGGTCACAGAGCCAGGGCCGTACCACCCACAGTGTGTTATTGACACATGGGTCTGTCTCAGGCTGTCCCTTGATGGCCTCTGGCATACACCATGGTCTACTTACTTCTCTCCAATAGAATGGAAGAATGAAATGGCAGGGGGAGAGGGAGTAAAGTCACAAGCCCTGCCCCTTCCTTTTGCATTCCTTTGAGAAGCCTGGCCCTGCACACATGGACAGAGTAGAAAAACACTAAGAGCCCCCAGCATGGTTCCCATGCCAAAGATGGTATCCTTCTTCCTACCACCGCATTCCCTTTGTCTATGGAAACTATTATTTTTTTCTTCGAGTTTTTTAAGGAAAGAGAATAATTCTGAATGTTCATAGCTTAACAAAATCTTCCTAATAAAGCCTGAGTTACTGAGTCCAGTATCCTGGTTTACTGCCAGTGTACCCACCTCTGCACCATCATCTCACCCAGGGTACCCTGTAGAGCACTAAGTTGTCTTTGACCAAGTTCCAGCACTGTGGGCACACAGATGCCCACACACTCAGCCATGGCACCAACGATCCAGGACTAGTGCATGCTATACTGTACTGTAACTATGCTTTACCTGTAAAACACTTGTCTCCATACTCCCTGACCAACAAGAACCTGTATCTGCTCTCTCGATTCTGGGCAGGAGGAAAGAGAAGACAGGCTATGCCTGGACTTAGCCCAAGCCTTAACCTTTCTTACTCACACTAGCTTCAGGCCTGGTGAAATTTCCCTGGAGCCAAAGCTGCCTAGAGGAAAAGGCTAAGGAAAAGAAAAAGAAGGCTGGAAGGAATGACTGCTCCCTGGGAAAATATACCAATCCCAGCAGGCACGTCAGAGCTTCGGGTGACAAGGGTCAGAGCCATTGCTTAGGAATATTTGCATCATCAGACCATGAGGATGGCTTTGCTTCTAGCTGTTCCATACATGACCCTGGGACTGCATGTTTTTAGAAGAGTCTAGGGGGTTCCGGGAACAGCTGGCCCTGACCTACATATATTAGGCTCATTGGAGACAGGAAATTCCATGTTGTAATGGCTGGATTACTTCCCTTCATTCCTGATCCATGACTAAGTAGCTGATTTGGCCATTAAAGAAAACATTTAGGCAAATTTCAGGACATCTGACCAAGCTAATATCTTCTACCAGAGTACATGAAGTAGGTAGATAGATAGAAAACAGGACAAAGATTGGGTGGAACCACACACTGAAATTTTCATTCCCAGTGCTACCCTAATTTGGGCATGCAAGTTATATTGTTTTGATGGCCTTCCTCTGCCAGCCTCTGCCAGGCTTCCCTGCAGCTGGGCTCACCACCAACAGCACACATTTCAAAGCTCCTCTGGATAACTGCACTCATGTTATCAACAGCTGAATACATCTGGAGCGAATAGATTCAAAAACATCACGTCCATTGTCCAGGGCAGGTAGAGCTTTTTAACGAATATGTTTCCATGAAGAGAGGTTTTACAGACATACAACCCAGAAGCCTGAGAGGAAGCCACAGAGACCACGAGCCGCAAATCATAAAGTGTCCCATGGCTGATGAGAGCTGGTGGGCACAGATTTGAAATGCAGTTATGACATTTCCTGACAGAAGGAATCTTTATGTTGCATTTTTTTAATCAACCTGGTAGGGGATTAAAATTCTTCACACTTTCCTTCATGAAAAGAAAATTCGATCATTTCTGTGGATATAAATTTGCTCTTTCCATCCACCATGAGAATTCTATTGTTCCAGTGTTCAATCTGGTCCCTCTCAGGGCAGTGGAAAGTCGAGATTTTATTTCATTTCCAGACACGTGTGGAGTGGGTGGGGATGATGCTGGTACCACTTCTCACTTGTGAACACAAGGCTTAACACAGCAGTGAGCCTGCTGGGTAAAGCAAACCAGTGACTTCTCCCCCATCTCCAAACTGATGAGGATTCAGTTGAATGAAAACAATTCTGTTCTCAATCAAGTTTGTCTCATGAATGAGAAAACCTTTCTAGAATAAAGACTAAGCTTTTTTCCCCTTTATGTTTTTATTTCTTTTTCTTCGAGAGACTATAAAATATACAGGGAGGTTAATATTCTTTATTTTCTAGGTTTTATCAATATTTCAAAGCCAAATAATATCAGAGAGATTTCAACTGGCAAGTTGATTACACGGCATTGTATTCCAAGAGGGGCTAAACTAAAAACAAAGATGAGGATAACCTCCCCAGGAACCAGTCCAGGCCTTTTTCCTTCCAGAGTCTGCTATTCTAGAGCCCAACAAGGAGCTGTGCCCCTGGAACACCAAGACGATTCGTTTTGGTCGAGACATTTGGACTTAACTCTGACCCTCTGCTGTCACTACAGCTCAAGATGGCCTTCCATTTGGCAGCAGTGTTGTGGGCTGGGGTTAGCATCTCCACAGGGGTCCAGAGAGACGCTGGCATGGGAAACAGAAATGGTGAGACCTCGGGATGGAAGCTCCTGTTTATGGACTCCCCTCTTCTTCTCTCCTAGTTACGGTGACAGTGGGAGGCAAGCAACACTTGCTGGGACTCTATGACACCGCAGGACAGGTATGCTTTTGTTCTTTGATTGGCTGAGGGCTGTGGAAGCATGGCCCCTGTGGCCAGGCTGCGGGGAATGACCTCCCAGATGTGACGCATCTGTGTCTAATTTCTCATCATGATCACATGGCTGTTTTGACCAGGCACTGTCAGGAATTAAGGAGTGGAAGTGACTTCAAAACATGTAACTCGGAAAGAATACTCCCCATGTCCATCAACGAGAAAACCAGTCTGTTCCCTCCAGTGCAGCCCAGATTTTCTGTCCTCTATCTAAAGGCATGTAGTGATAAAGGCACAATGCTTTGGGGGCTGGAACTGCCCACTCCTATGTAATCACCACCATCTGGGTATCAGGACATCACAGCTTAAGAGAGTTCACACCCTCCTCCCTCTCACTCAGATGTCATGGCTATAACCCAGTGTGCAAAGTTCAGTACAGCAAGGATTACTTCATGGCTCTGCAACTCTGGTTCCCTTGACTTCTCCAAAGCTAACACCCTGATGTCCACTCAGCCCCCGCTCTGTCCTAGCCACCCATGGCTATTGTTGGTTTCTGGGTATTAGTTGCCCCACAAGCAATTTCTCCAGGCCTCTACTTAAGTTCATTTTTTTAATTTTCAAAGCTCTTACAGAATGTAATTATTCTATTTTTCTGTCCTTTTTGATAATAGCCAAAAAATACTAGTCTAGGAACTAAAGCTATAAGGCACTGTAATTTTTCTTCATATTCCAAATCAAAGCAAGCAGGACAGCCCAAACCTCTGACACTAAAGTGATAAAATAAGGGGTGGATTCTAGGTGTGTCTTCAACTTTCACTTTAGTGCTTTTTGCCAGTTCCTCAGAAAGTTTAGAGGCAGTGAAGGTTCATGGAAGAACAAAGCATGGAATACAAATCTTATGTTCCCTCTGGTTTCAGATTCCTTGTTTAGAACCTGAAAAGGTAACTTGAGGGCCAGGCATGGTGCTGGTTGCCCCAAACCCCATTTGTTAGGAGGCAAAAATAGGAAGATTGAGGGCTGAGCCCTACTGAAAAACAAACTGGGAAAAAAAGAAAAGAAATCAAGCAAAAGAGTTGGGAATATAACTCTAAGTACACAGTCCTAAATTCAGTCTCCAGTGTGACTCAAAAAAGCAAACATGATTCCAAGAAACCATGTGATAACTAGAGTCCTCAAATATGATCCTAGCTATGTGACATCAAGAGAATCACAGTTCCTGGCTAGGCAGAAAGCTGCTGAGCATGATAACATGTAACCGCCACTCTAGCTACTTCAAGAAACCTCAAATAGGTGGATTAAGATCCAAGCACATGCCTTTGCCAGAAGCAGAACTGTCTCAAAAATAACCAGCACAACAAAGAACTGGAGGCATGGCTCATCAGTAGAGCACCTGTCTAGGAAGCATAAGCCCCCCCTAGAGTAATTCATCAAAAAATAGTTGCGGTGAGACCCAAAGGAGACCTTTCCGTAGTAAAAATTTTAAATATTGGAATAGGCTGCACTAAGGGACCAAGACATGTGGAAGGGTATCAATGTATGTGAATTAATGCACCTTCTATCTGGCACATATCATGTAACCCTTTTATTAAATACAATTTAAAAAAAATTTAAAAAAAAAGAATAAGCTGTGACTCCTTTTCTAGAACAGTGGTTCTCCAACTTGAGCATGCATCAGAATCACTTGCATGGCTTGTTAGAAACTCAGCCACCAGTCCCTTTCCTCCAGAGTTTCTCATTCTCTCAGTCCACAGTGAGCAGCAAGAATCTGCATTTCTAACCCAGGTGCAGTGGCTCACACCTGTAATCCTAGCTACTCAGGAGGCTGAGATATGAGGATCAAGGTTCAAAGCCAGCCTTGGCACTAAAGACCATGAGACTCCTATCTCCAATTAACCACTAGAAAAGTGGAAGTGGTACTGTGGCTCAAGGGGTAGGGTGGTAGCCTTGAACTGAAGAGCTCAAGGATAGCACCCAGGCCCAGAGTTCAAGCCCCAGGACCAGAGTGGAAAAAAAGTCTACATTTCTAAGAGGATCCCTGGTCAGTGGAGAAGACTTAGGAAGCATTGTGTCATAGATAATCCTCATTCAAAATATGACTCACTGAGACTCAGTGTAGACATCACTAGGACACAAGTTAGGTGCATGCAGGCACCAGGGCTAGCTGGCAAATTGGAAAGTTAACTTTAAGACGACATAGGGGCTCATATTTGTAATCCTAGCTGGTTAGGAAGCTGATTTTGAGAATCATGGTTCAAAGCCAGCCTAGATAGGAAAGTTCATGAGACTCTTACCTCCAATTAACCTGCAAAAATCTTGAAGTGGAGCTGTGGCTCAAACAATAGAGTGCTAGCCTTGAACAGAAAAGATTAGAGACAAGGGCCCAGGTACTGAGTTCAAGCCTCAAGACTGGCACAAAAAGGATAGGAGAGGAGGAAGAAGAAAGAAGAAGACGAAAGAGAATGAGGAAAAGGAAAAGAAGAGGAGGAATATGAATGATGATTCTCCCAGGTAACGCCTTTGGTGATTTATGCATTTCCAAACTTCAGTGGATTCACTGTTTCCCAGAATTCAGTGGAAGAAAACCTTTTCCTAAGTTGATTCCTGTGGAGCTATGGTTCAGCCAAAAAGGCTTTGAAACAAATCTAATTGAAAGGACTTGTCCCCAAAGTTCCATTCTCAGCCCAGGTTGGGGCAATCCACCCTTCCTTAATTGTATCCCATATAACGTTGCCAAGATCACATACATAAGAGATATCTGTGATTCAAAATTACTCGGTTGGCCAATGAACAATGAAGAAAAGCGGATCTCCAAACCAATGGATACACCTGGAACCACGGAAAGACAAAAGAAAAGAAGGAAGGAAGGAAGGAGGGAGGGAGGGAAGGAAGGGAAGCAGGAAGAAAGGAAGGGAGTGAGTGCAGGGAAGGGGAAAGAGGAAGAGGAGGAGGGGAGGGGAGGAAAGAAGAGAGGGAAGAAGGGAAATAAAGGAGAGAGCGAATCTTTGAATTTGTCTAGAGTTCCATTTTACTTGCAAGGTTGAGTTTTCTTAGAGGAATAAACTGAAGATTAGCAGCCACGTCAGCCAACAGGGGGTCAAATCTGACCAAAACAACCTCGGAAGGCCAAGGCACCCTGCCAGGTAACGCGATAGGAACTTACTTCTTCGTGCATGCGAGGCAAGCCCTCTACCACTAGGCCAAACTCCCGGCTCTTTGATAGGAACTTATTTCTATCCTCGAAGGCAGCCTGAAATTGAACTGTTCGGCGTGGTTCCCTAAGCTTGACAGGTTAACACAGGAGGAAGGAAACTCGCTCCCTCCACGAGACTCTCTGCTACTGTGCAGTTCTCTGAGCCAGCCCCACCTGCAGGCCACGTGGAAGCTTGTTAGACATGGAAGTCTCCAGCTCTCCTCCAATCTTGCCATTGAATAAGAATCTGATTATCCTCCAGTCTCCAGGTGAGAAGCATTGAAAGATCTCACCTTACCCCATTGCTCTCCTGTACCTCACCCCAGCCTCAACCCTTCCATGAGCCTTGAAGACCCAACAAATGGCTCTTGTAAATAAGACACAGTCGCTTCTAGAAGCACACAGCTGTCTTCCATGTCTGCTACAACAATGGAAGCAGCTTCAGTGCCACCCAGGTGCTTCAGCCACCGCTCAGGGCCCATAGGCCTCATCTTAATTTGGGATCATCTGACCTAGAGTCAGAGGGTTCCTCGCAAATGTCAGCCTGTTGACATTTGGGATGAACTCAAGAGTCCCAGCCTCCCATCCCAGGCATGGGCCCTTGAGCCCCTTCCAGGTTTGATGGCCCTGCCCAATGGTAAGCTTCTGCCATCTCCAGGTAGAAGCCTTTTCTCAAAAGTGATTTTGCTCTGAAGTCCTATTTAAAATCACTCCATCTGCCAGATCTTGGCTTTTGAAACTATAAAACTTGGCTGGGACAAGAAGAAAGAACAGTTTGCTGGGAGTTCTGACATTTGTGGCATATTTGAGCAGATGAAGGTAGGAATTCAGCTTCATCTTCAGGGCAGGGTGGTTCCTGACAATGTCCACGGCTCACTAGCTCTTAGGTGAGGCCTGTGCTTTGGTAACTCCTGCATTAATTCATCTCTAAGGTCTTCCCTAGCCTCGACATAGTTTTCCAATTCAGTCACATAACAGCCTCCATTATCAAACTAACAAGCAAGAGAGCTAGTCACAGGTGGCTCACATCTGCAGTCCTAGCTACGCAGGAGGCTGAGATCTGAGACTCATGATTCAAACCCAGCACAGCCATTAAAAGACTATGAGACACTTATCTCCAACTCACCAGCAAAAAGTCAAAAGTGGAGCTCCAGCCTTGAAAAGGCAAATGTGAAGCCTTGAGTTCAAGCCCCCATTACCAGCACAAAATAAAGCAGGGGGAGAGGCATGAGGGCCAAAGGAAAGTTCACCTGTTTCCATTCATATACGTGGGATGGTTTCTGGATTTAACATTTTCTTTTTTTAACTCCATGGCTGTTTCTTAGTCTTCTAAAGTAGTACCTTCAGCATCCTAACTCTGTTACACATTCAATAAGCAATCCAACTCGCGGAGTTACACACAAGACTGAGGTTTTTCCACAGAGGGGGAAAACAGAATACAGAGCATGATGAGGCCAATACTCTGTGAACAATCAGAAACCAGCCCTTCTCCCCTTTCCCACCAACAGTCCAGCAAGCTCTGGGACCCCCAACCTTTCCATCATAAAAGCTATATCTAGTCAATAGCTGACAGATACACAATCAAACAGGCATGATCCTTTCAAAGTACCACTTATTCGTCCTGCCTTATCCAGTTCTGAGGTTTCTTTGGACTCTTGGCTTGGAGCTTTGTGGTTTTAAATATAGAGTGTCTGCTGCCATCTTGTGGTGAGTTGAGCAGATGCCAGACAACTGATAAACATTTGTGGGTAACCAACATTTCTTCGATTCCTGGGTAACCCATGCGTCTACACCGATTCCTGGAGAGGTAAATTTGAAAGATGCTTCAACTGTCACTTAAAATTCTGAGCTGCAGCAATTGTATGTGGGGAGCTAAAGTTGGATTCACCCTCTCCTGGTACTTTGAGTTACTGGTTGGCACTAATCCATTATGGAACTTCTGTGAACCTTAACTGTTGTGTGGAATTCGGGTGTTGAGGGGATTGAGATTTATGAAGACAGTGGCGTTACAGATTAGTCATTCTCCATTCCAGACACACCTGAGACCCAAGCCCTCAAGATTCCAGTGGCTCCACCCACATTCCAGGGGTTGTGGTTTGATTGGTCCTAGCATAGCAGGACATGTTGATTGGGTAGGACCAGTAGGTGATTAGCTGGGTACCAGGACCGTTTGAAAGGCTCACCAGGTGGTTTCCATGAAAGCCCCAATTACAAATGGCCCACAAGAAAATAAGCTGTGTTGGGCCAGGAGTTTGGCCGAGTGGTAAAGTGCTTGCCAAGCACACAGGAAAACCGGAGTTCAATTCCTCAGTACCACACACATAGAAAAAAAAAAGCCAGAAGTGGTGCTGTGGCTCAAGTGGTAGAGCTCTAGCCTTGAGAAAGCACAAGGACAGTGCTCAGGTCCTGAGTTCAAGCCAGAACTGGGGGGGGGGGAGAGTTTATTTGGAGGTCACTGGAGACCCCATTTCTTCCAATAGGTCAGTCACTTTCATGGTCTGTTTGCTCTGTACAACATGCAAGTGGGGAAGGAGACTGAAATCAAACTGTCCCCTAACCTAGATATTGTGACAATCCAGCTGGGAAGGAAGGACAGACAGCAAGAAGAGTAAGGAAGTTACCGATTGCAGCCTGAGGTAGTTTCTAAGTCAGCTTGCTTCTCTCTGAGAAAAAGGAGAGACGTCAACAATGCAGAAGAGGTGTTTGGAGTTGTTGTACAAAGAAAAAAGAGGAGTCCCAAGAGACAAGCTATCACACTGTCTCACACACGTGGACACATGCACATGCACACACGCATCACCCCTGCCATCCCAGACAGAGGGGGCCGGGCTGCTGTCACTACTTCTAAACTTCCTGCTGTGACCAGCATTTCTTCAGCTATGCACTTAACTCCCCAGTCTTGTTTTTCTTTGTTTGATTTTCATATTGCTGCATAATTTTTTTGTGGATCATGAGACTTGAACTCTGGGCTTGGGCACTGTCCCTGAGCTCTTTAGCTCAAGGCTACCACCCTAGCCTTAAGCTGTGGCTTAGGTGGCAGAGCAATAGTCAGTGAGCAAAAGCAACAGATACTGAGTTTCAGTTCCAGTATTAAATATATATATATATATACAATTATATATAGAGATATATATATAGATATATAGATATATATAGTAATGGGCCAGGAGTGTGGCCTAGAAGTAGAGTGCTTGCTTAGCATGCATGAAGCCCTGGGTTCAATTCCTCCATACCACATACACAGAAAAAGCCAGAAGTGGCACTGTGGCTTAAGTGGCAGAGTGCTAGCCTTGAGCAAAAAGTGTCCAAGGACAGTGCCCAGGCCCTGACTTCAAGCCCCAAAACTGGCATATGCATATACATATATATATGTACATTTATGTATCAAAAATAAAACTCATGGCATTGCTTTTTAAAATTAAGTGACACAACAATATGAACTATATATAGTTAATTTATGTCTTTAAAATAAACATTAGATTAGATACATAAAGAAATCTTAGAAGCTGAGAAGGGCAATTAAGACAGCGGTTCCTTATCTGTAAGAGAAAAACTCTTGGAAAACACATCAGAGCTGGAAACAAATGTTCTCTTCTTATCTCAGCATTTTGGCAGTGGCTGCATTTGCAGTGAATACATCTGTGTTTCATAATTTTTGAAATGCAAAGAAGAGCAGCCAGGGCTCTGGTAAATGAGATGTGCTAGCTGTGTTCATGAACCTGAGAGTGAGCACATGGATCTGGTTGCTCATGTGCCTATGCCGTGTAAATGTGTACAATGTACACATATACTGTATACCCATCACTGGATGCATGTTATGTGGGATGCATAAATAGATAGTGTGCACGCTTATTCGTTACTTGTATGAAAACACATAAAACTTTCTAGTGAAAGATCTGGAAAGGTCTTAGGAACAAAATAATCTGCATTGTGTTTGTTTGGCCCCATTGCAGTAGAAACAAATTTTAAAAAATAAGTCCCCAGTTTTTAACTCTAAATCTTCATCCCTCATATTTCTTTTGAAACAAACAACTCTTTGTGTTGTATTGTGGTTAGCTTATTCCACATTACATTTGGAAACAATTTCCCAAAACTGTATGAGAGAAGATTTCCCTGCTTTGGCCAGTGGCCTACTGGTTTAAATCCAGGGACACAGAGGGGCAGGAAATGGAGAGAGGATTATAAGTACAAAGCTGTAGTTACACACAAGGAATAATTCTAGAGAGCTAATGCACACAGCATGAGGACTATAATAATATCCATATTGTATGCTGGAAAAAAGTATATTTCAGGTGCTGTAACTCATTTAAAAGATGAGTACTTCTGGAGATGGATATGCTAATTTGTTTGACTATGTTATATAAATATCATATTACGTATCTTAAATGTATATAATTTAGCAGTGAAAAATAAGTGGGTGGCCAGGCATGGTAGTTCACACCTATAATCTCAGCATATAAATAGGAGGATCACAGTCCAAGTCCACCTGGAAGCAAGGGGGAAAAAACAACCTACAAGATTGTATCTGAAAAATAACTAAAGCAAAAAAGGGTTGGGGATATGGCTCAAACAGTAGGGCACCAGCCTAGAAAGTGTGAAGCCTTGAGTGCCACCAAAAAAAAAAAAAAAGAAATTTAAAAATAAAAGGGTGACCTTTACAGTGTATAAATTGTCCATAATAAAGCTGCTCGCATCTCTTCAAGTTCATCTTCGGTGGAGGATATGTGTGATGTGTACACACAGCAAGGATCTCTCCTGAGGGATGGCTTCTTTCTTTCTGGTACTGTAGAGGTCCGCCAGACTCTGGCACACTGGAAGGAACTGAACTACCATATACCACAGTGGAATCTACCCGTATGCCCCCAACCCCTTAGGCTCAACAAACTCTGCTGTGCTCTTCCCACAGGAGGACTACAACCAGCTGCGGCCACTCTCCTACCCCAACACAGATGTGTTTTTGATCTGCTTCTCGGTTGTCAATCCCGCCTCCTACCACAATGTCCAGGAGGAATGGGTGCCAGAGCTCAAGGACTGCATGCCTCACGTGCCTTACGTCCTCATCGGAACCCAGGTGAAAATGGGACCATAGCTGGGTCGGGGGGAGGGGGGGCTGCAAGAAAGACCTTTTACTACAAAACCTCTGGAAGAGGCTCAGGCTCTTCTCTCTCCTATGAACAGAAGTTCTGAAGGCATGCTTGATGATGTAGCCTGCTGCTGAAAAGAAAATCACTATTCATTATGAAGCAGGAAGTTGTGAGGTGGCCTTTAAAAATAATCTCTCAACTTTTTTAAAATGATAAAATGTGTGTGTGTGTGTGTGTGCACACGCCAGTCCTGGAGCTTGAACTCAGGGGGCCGGGATTCTGCCCCTGAGCTTCTTTTACTCAAGGCTAGTACTTGAGCCACAGCTCCACTTCTGGCTTTTTTGATAGTTAATTTGAGTATCTCAGACTTTTCTGCCCCAGCTAGCTTCAAACCTGAATCCTCAGATCTCAGCCCTCTGAGTAGCTAGGATTTCAGGCATGAGCTGAGCATCCTTTCTTTAAATGAAGTCTTTTGCCTTAAATTACAAATGTTAACATGTCTCCATATTGATGGGGCCTGGGGGGACATTCAAGCACCTTAGGGTTATTTTTGAGCCTCTTTGATTGCATTAAGTGGAATAATGAAGGTTGAGCCCTGGTCTCATCAATGGAGCCTTTTAGACACCAGGCTTGTTTGCTCACTGTCAACTTTACATACACAGTAAAGTTGAAAAATACCCAGGACATTTAATTGAATTATCAAATCTAATATGTGCTCCCTTCCATAAAATTCTGTCTTTGCCAAGATTCATGTTTATTCATTGAGGAAACCTTTAGAAATTTCTCTTTGGAATTTGCCTTCCAGAGCTCTCAATACATTTGTCCTTTAATAAATAGTCTCATAGGAAGCAAATCTCCCCTCAAACAGATGAAGACTTGATATGGAAAAAAAAGGAAAAGTGTATCCAGAGCTAGAAAATAAGTACTAAATAATGATTCATAAAATTTAGGATTAACGAAATCACCACTGCTGTGTGGACTTCTTGCCCGGTTATCTCATATGCCTCTATCGATCAAATCTAGAAATAAATAAACAAAAACTTCAACGCCATTGTGCAGCACCAGAACTATAACGAGTCTTCAGTAGCCAGGGTGACTGATTTGAATAAAAAACTGTATAAAGCATGCCAATATCTATTTACAAAGAAAACATCTTACTTCTTTCACGTGTGCGACATACTTTCTTAAAGAAAACTCGGCAAACTCAGAGATGTTCGGGAGGCTAAAATAACTCTGTGGGGTCACAGTTAGCAAATGGATAAAAGAAAAATTAGTTCAAGCCTGGTAGTTCATGTCTATAATAGCTTTTTAGAAGGATGAGATCCAAGGATCACAGTTCAAGGCCAGACCAGGCCAACAAATCTCCAATGAACCAGCAAAAAGCTGGAAGCGGAGCTGTGACTCAAGTGGTAGAGCACCAGTCTTGCATTCAAACAAGAGCCCATGGCTCTCACTTCAAGCCTCAGTACTGATACACAGACACACAGACATGAGTTCATCATGGGTATGTTTTTTGCCAGATTGATCTCCGGGATGACCCCAAAACCTTGGCCCGTCTGCTGTACATGAAGGAGAAGCCCCTCACCTATGAGCATGGCGTGAAACTTGCCAAAGCGGTACAGTCAGATTTGAACTCAGTTCTTAATGCATGCCGAAGGATGGGTGTGTTCTCGGGGTGACATAGGGTTTTGCCTTGCCTGATGACAAAGTGTTCGGAATCATTCTGTTCTTCATCCCCCTGTGTTTGAGGGAGGCTGGAGCAGGCCATCTGGTTCAATTCTTGTCAGCCAGCAGTGCCTGTTTCTCATTAAGAAAGAAACCTTGTGAGTCAAAGCAGCTAAAGCACTTATCATTTTGATTCAGCAGCCTCGAGAATATCTACTTGCCACATTTAGTGGGAATTAAAGATGTACATTTGCAAATCTCATTGCTTATTATCAGTGTAACTCATTTAAATGGCCCAAGCAAGGCATTTTGTGATTTTCTAGGGAGAGACTGAGGTTAGAAGCTGACAGGGTTATATTTATCCAATATTTCCTCCGTGTTTAATGAAAAGCCACTTAGGTGGTTGCAAACAACATATGGAAAAATAACATCCACCAAAGATAAACTCGTTGGGGAATCTAAGCAGCTGCTCACGGATAAAGGCAATTTGCTCAGAGCTGGATCTGTTTGCTCAGACCTTTATTCTGGAGAGTTTAGCATGATAACGACTGTGTAGAGGAAATAATTTCACCAAGAATGTGCCAGACCACAAATCTCAGCCTCTCTGTTATAAGACATCTGCAAAGTAGCCACTAAAATGGACACAAGTAGTTCAGGCATGCAGAAGCTTATAAAAACACACTCCCAGCATTTCAATCCATTCCCCTATCGATTTGATCAAAAATCCGTTGATCCATGTAGGCTTGACATTTTTTCTATTTTGGTTCTCTTCTTTCTCCCTCCTCCTCTACCACCCCATGCTCCAGCCATACACTAGGGATTGAATTCTGGATTTCACAATTCTAGGCACAGATTCTAGCACGTGCCCAGCCCCTTTTGCTTTCCTTTATTTTATAAGGGTCTCACACTTGTGCCCCAGCTGGCTTCAGATGTGTGCTACTAGGCTTGGCTTTGTTTTACTAAGAAAGTAACCCTGAAGAATGCAGGCCCCAGGCAGTTAGAAGGCACCCTCTCTACACCAGTTCATAATAATATTAACTACAAGCTGAGTACTGTAAATCAAACCTGTAATCCTAGCTACCTTACTTGGCAGAAATCAGGGGATCGTGGTTGCAGGCCAGCCTGAGCATGAAAGATACTCCATTGGTTGAGATACTCAGTCTCAACCAATGACTGGAGGTGGTGATGTATGCCCATCTTCCCAGGGGAAGCACAATGGCTGGGTTGCGATAGTACATGTCTGTCGTCCAGTGGCAAAGAAGCACAATAGGAGGATTACACTTCAAGCCAGTCTAGGTCTAAAGAGAGATCCTACCTCATTAAAAATAATAAGCAATGAAAAGGGGCCTGGGAACATGGTTTAAGTGGTAGAGCACCTACTTAACAAGTTCAAATCCTAATACCACCAAAAAAAAGTTTTAATATGCATCTCCTTTTAAAAGTAATTTATAGATGACAAAAAGTAAGTAGAAAGGAAATAAGACGTGTTTATGAGTGCAGTGCCTAAGGGCATCTCAGGAATGCTCAACATTTTCTTCTTACTTTTGTGAAGTGAGTCATAGAATATTCCAATCCCACCTATCCCCCTGAGTTCTTATTTTTCTTTTTTTGTCAGTTGTGGGGCTTGAACTCAGAGCCTGGGCACTATCCCAGAGCTTTTCTACTCAAGGCTAGCACTCTACCCCTTTGAGCCACAGCTCCACTTCTAGTTTTCTAGTGGTTCGTAGGAGCTAAGAGTCTCAAGACTTTCCTACTTGGGAATCCTCAGATCTCAGCCTCCTGAGTAGCTGGGATTACAGGTGTGAGCCACCAGGACCTGGCTTATCCCCTGGGCTTCTTAGGACACTAAGCGTTTTACGAACTTCCCACAGTTCAGGCTCACAATAACTTCCATAAATATAGAGCGAGTCTCACTTCCTGGATCAGGGATCCAGAAGGAGGCGCACATTTGACTCACACAGCTAAGCACAACCAAAGACCCCCCCCCACCCCATCTAGCTCTGTGACACTGCTGTACAGCCTTTGACCATTGTGGACACTGAGCCTTCACCTGCCATATGCATTTCTGCTGGGGAGGGAAAAAGGGAGTTCTTCCTCCTCTGCAAGCATTCTTTCAGCCTCAGATGCTCTCACTACCATATGTGAACACAGAGCTCCATAAATAATTACATGCCATCCTAAGCAGGGGGTCTCAGGAACTCCCATCTTTATCAACTACCTCTCCTCATTTCTCATTTGGGGGGCTTGGGGGGGGGCTGCCCCTCTGAAAACAAGTTGCTCCAAAGCCTCTCATCTCATTTCATTTCACACTTATTTTAAGAACAACAGCTGAGTTCACCAATTTCTTGTCTTTTTCCAGTCTCTCCAGCAACAATGCTCAGCTACACAATTGGGCTCAGCTTACAAAATCCAATTTAGAAGAAAAGCCAAACAAGGTTGTTTAACTTGTTTCGTCACAATTCCTGTAATTAAAGAGACACTTTAAGTTGCTCTAGTCTTCATCACAGCTGGTAAGGACAGCGTTTGTACTGTGTGAGGCCACAGGCCCGGTGTTTTGCTTTCTCTATTGTAATTAAGCCTCCCAGCCATGCCCAGAGGGATGGTGTAACAGTACCATGCTTTCCTAGAGGAAACTGAGGCTGCGGATTGAAGAATTAGAAGCTAGAAGGTGACAGAGCACCAGTAGAAAACAATGCCTGAACTACAGAGTTTTGCTTGCCCCCTTTCTCTAAGAAACCCTTAACCTAAGGGAACTTCTCTTTGTTGTTGTTTAGTATTTTGTTTTGTTTGTTCTGGTCCTGGGGCTGTAATTGGGCACTGTCCCTTAGCTTCTTTACTCAAAGCTGGTGCTCTACCATTTGAGCCCTAACTACATTCCTGCCTTTTTCTGGCATTTTACTGGAGATAAGTCTCTGACTTTTGTGCCTAGGCTGGCTTCAAAGCTCAATCCTCACATCTCAGCTTTCCAAGCAGCTAGGATTCCAGGTGTTAGCCCTCAGTACCCAGCAACTTTTGTGAGTATGTGTGCTGGTCTTGGTGCTTGAACTCAGCGCCTGGGTGCTGTCTCTGACCTTTTCTGCTCAAGAATAGTACACTCCCAATTGAACCATGGCTCTATTTCCAGCCAGGAGCCAGTGTCTCGCACCTATAATCCTAGCTATTGAGGAGGCTGAGATATGAGGAATGCAGTTCACAGCCAGCCTGGACACAAAAGTCCGTGAGACTCTTATCTCCAATTAACCACCAGAAAACCAGAAGTAGTGTTGTGGCTCCGAGTGGTAGAGCACCAGCTTTGAGCTGAAGTGCTCAGGGACAGCAACCCACACCCACAGTTCAAGCCCTACACCGCCTACCCCCCCCCAAAAAAAAAAGATCTATTCTTACCGAATACATCATTTCATAAAAGATTACTGTGCTAAAAAAAAGCCATGTTTCCTTGAAAAAGTTCTCCATTTCACATCTGTTGACACAAATGAATGTTTTCCCTCTGCATGACTCTAACATGTTTCTGCCTCTTCCCTGAACCAACAGGAATTCCTCCCTCTAACTCTCAGACAAGGTAAAGAAAGCATGGGACCACATGCACCTCCGAAGGGGTTCTCTTTCTCACTCATCAACATCTGCTGGCTACCTTTCCAGGAACTCAGAATGTTGTGTGCACCTCGTTACATAACCATGCCCTTATCCACTGTCACATTACCTTCACTGAGGTCAGAATGGAGAGAGACAAGTCCAGGCTCCTTCCTGCACCAATCCAATAGCAAACTCTCGCTTGCTGGCAAGTTGGCAGCGCACTGGGAGAGGAGAAAAGAGGGGCCCGCCCATCCTCCAGGACCCCCTCACACCCAGCCTGCCAGACTTCGCAGTGAAAGCAGAGCTCAGCTTGAGCTTGTGACCACTATTAGGATATCCGTCCCACCTCCCCACCCCCCCTCCTCTGCCATGGTGGCCCCAGAACCCTTTCTCGATATTTAGCATGATTGACAGGAGCTGCTTCCACAAGCAGTGGGTTCCCTCACTGTTTGTACTCCATGCCTCCCTCCCTCCCCTCACCCCCCGCCACACACACACCCTGTGTTTGTATCAAGCATCAACACCGTCTCCAAATGCAACAGATGATATTTCCTGACATTATTCGGAAAGTACTCTTTGCCCTCTATTACTCATTCACAGCCTACTGTTTTCAGTTACTTTTAGAAAGAAAGCTATTTCCTAAAGTCAAACTGTGATCAAGATAAAAATCAGGATACAGATTTCCAATATCCAGTGATGGTTTAGGATCATACTTTTATTTTCCTTTGGCTTACTCTTGTCAGAAAAAAAGAGGGGGATGGGCCAGGAGTTTGGCCTAGTGGCTTGCCTAGCATGCACAAAGACCCTGGTTTGATTCCTCAGTACCACATACATAGAAAAAGCCAGAAATGGTACTGTGGCTCAAGTGGCAGAGTGTTAGCCTTGAGGAAAAAGCCCAAGCACAATGCTCAGCCTTGAGTTCAAGTCCCAGGACTGGCAAAAATAAAGAAAGAAATAAAAGAGTGAGGAAAGGAGGGGAAGGCCCTGGTGACTCACACCTGTAATCCTAGCTACTCAGAAGACAGAGATCTGAGGATCACAGTTTAAGCCAGCTAAGGCAGGAAAGTCTGTAAGACTTTTATCTTCAATAAACTACTCAGAAAAGGTCTGAAGTAGTACTGTGGCTCAAGTGGTAGAGCACTAGTCTTGAGCCAGAGAAGCCCAGGGATAGCAGCCAGGGACTGAGTTCAAGTCCCAGGACTGGCACACATACAAAAAGAACATCGCATCTACTGGAGAAGTTAAAAAATAATTTCTGGGCCCAGACAAAACAGCTCATTTTATAGTGATTGTATCTGTGACCTTTCCAATAAACTAACCACCCTGTTTCTCTGATTTTTTTTCTTCTTTATTTTTTTTTCTTTTTTGTCAGACCTGGGGCTTGAACTCAGGGCCTAGGCACTGTTCCTGAGTTTCTTTTTGCTCAAGGCTAGCACTCTACCATTTGAACCACAGCATAACTTGTGGCTTTTTCTGCTTATGTGGTACTAAGGAATAGAACCCAGGGCTTCATGCATGCTAGGCAAGCACATCTACCACTGAGCCACATTCCAGATTCTTCCTGAGCTGAGTGATAAGAGTCTCTGTTACTGCATGCAAACACCCAGATGTGAAGTTTAGTCTTCCTAACACCCTGAAACAGTCTATTTGGAGCTGTGCCTACTCTAATCTGAGCTAAACAAGCGTTTCCCTAGTCCACACATTGCACATAGATGGGCCACAGCCAAACACGTGTCCTCAGCAGTGTCCTGTTTGGCTGTTTTGTTTGGATGCTTGTTTTGGTTTGGTTTGGGTTTTTTGCCAGTCCCGGGCTTGAGCTCAGGGGCTGAGCACTGTTCTTGGGCTTTCTCAAGGCCAGAGCTCTACCATTTGAACCATAGAAACACTTCCAGCTTTTTCTGTGTATGTGGTACTGAGGAATCAAACCTGGGTCTTTGTGCATGCTAGGCAAGCACTCTACCACTAGGCCAAACTCCCAGCCCCCACCGGATGTTTTTAAAATGAGTAAATATTAAATAAATATCCAGATTTCCAAATCTTCTTGAACAATACAAACAGGAGCAGCCATTACCCAGCCTATCCCTAGGGAGACAGAGCGGGCCCCAGCCTCTCCCGGGCCATAGCCCACCACAGGCCCCCCAGCTCCCAGTCCTCTCACTCCACGCCTGATTTACCCAGCTGTGTAGCGGCTGGCCACAGTCTGTGTAGCATGCGAGCCCCCTGTTATAAGTGTTCATCGCCGTCGTTGACAGGCAGTCACCAACCAGCCAGACTCCCTGGATAACCTTTAACTCAGCAAACTTAGCCTTACCATAGGAAATGAAAAATACGTTTTTCTCCAGCTGCTTTAATATGAGGAGAGCCACATTGCTGGCATCTGAGCTTGTGGGCATTCACATCCCAGATCTCCTTCAGTGAAGCTGTCTGCCAAACAAGCTGTGGTTTCCTTCGTGAAAGCCTACAGTTCTGGCCTGGCTTTCTGCTTCTCTTGAGGTCTCTATGGTTATTGAATATACCGTGGTTACAAAATGAACCAAATGCTTTGAAATAAAGCCCTAAACAAGCACAAAATACTTGACCATTCATGTACAGATCGTGTGTCCAGTATATTCTCCCAGCTCTGGGGAGGCAGAAATTAGGAGATTCTAAATTTTAGGCTAACCTGGACCACATAGTGAGTTCCAGTGGTAGAGTGCTTGTCTAGCATCCATGAAGCCCTGGGTTTGATTCCTCTATCCCACATAAACAGAAAACCTGGAAGTAGCACTGTGGCTCAAGTGGTAGAGTGATAGCCTTGAGCAAAAGAAGCTCAGGGACAGTGCCAGGCCTTATGTTCAAGCCCCATGACTTATTAAAAAAAAAAATGTAGGCCTGTGCCTTAAGTGGTAGAGCATTAGCCTTGTACAAAAAGAAACTCAGAGACAGAGCCTAGACCCTAAAAGAAGAAAGAGAGAGAGAGAGAGAGAGAGAGAGAGAGAGAGAAAAGGAAGGAAGGAAGGAAGGAAGGAAGGAAGGAAGGAAGGAAGGAAGGAAGGGAGGGAGGGAGGGAGGGAGGGAGGGAGGGAGGGAGGGAGGGAGGGAGAGAGGGAGAGAGGGAGGGAGGGAGGGAGGGAGGGAGGGAGGGAGGGGGGCAGGCAGGCAGGCAGGCAAGGGCTCGGGTGTACTTCTGTAGTATCTAGGAGTAGCATAAGGCCCTCAGTTGGATCCCTGCCTCCCCAGAATAAATAAATACAGCCTATACGTGACAAGGAAGATGTCTCTATCATTTTAAATTTTTGTATTTTCTAATTTCTTAGCATATGTATGTTAATACTGGAAAAATGCCTAGCAGGTATCACCTTGCTAAGTGATGCCTTAGTCCATGTTAACCCAGAATGGCCTGCAGGTCATTTGTTTTCTCTGCCTTCCATACTCAAGAAATCCATTGCCCTGGAACGTTCACATTCTACAGACTAATGAGAAGCTGTTACAAACAGCATCAAGAAACTCTGATCTTCACAAAATATATTCAAGCAGTACTGCTGGTTTTAAATCTCCTAATTTTTTTTTGTCATGGGGCTTGAACTCTGGGCCTGGGCACTGTCCCTGAGCTCTTCAGCTCAAGGCTACTGCCCTACCCTTGAGCCACAGCACCACTTCCACTTTTCTAGCGATTAATTAGAGATAATAGTCTCATGGTCTTTAGTGCCCAGGGCGGCTTTGCACCTCGATCCTCAGATCTCAGCATCCTGAGTAGCTAGGATTACAGGCCTGAGCCACCACACCTGGCTCCAATTTTTTATACAGTTGTAGTTTCATATTCTTCCATCAGGAAGAAATCGTTGTGAATCACTTTCAGAATTTTCTTGCCAGAATTGACCTTCAACTTACAGCTTTCACATGTAGAAAAATGGAAGCCAGGTGCCAATAATGCATGCCTGTAATCCTAAACTCTGAAGCCGAGGTCCGGAGAACCACAGGTCAAAGCCAGCTTGGGCAGGAAAAGACCATAAGATTCCATCTCTAATTAGCCAGCAAAAAGCAAGCCTGGAGGCATGGCTCAAGTGATAAAGCAGCAGCTTAAATAAGCAAGCTGAAATGAATGAAAGGCCCTCAGTTCAAACCTCAGTAACAGGGTGAAAAAAAAAAAAAGAATATAAAAGGCAGAAAAATATCGAATAGCAGATGCAAATTAGAATGTTAAAAAAAAACAAAGCCAGGATCCAGACCAAACCCTGGCTACTTGTGAAACAGCCTCCCAGACAGAACACGGGTGGGTTTCGTTTTCTCTTTTCCTCTCTCATGCTTTCTCTCTGTGTTTAAGATCGGAGCCCAGTGCTACTTGGAGTGCTCGGCCCTGACACAGAAAGGTCTCAAGGCAGTTTTTGATGAAGCGATCCTCACCATCTTCCACCCCAAGAAAAAGAAGAAGGGCTGCCCTGAGTGTTCCAGCGGCTGTTCCATTGTCTGAAGCGACCTGACAAGACCCCCAGCTCCAAAGGACAGGAAGTCCTGCCTACCGAGCGAGCCTTCCACCTGCCAGCCATCCTGAGCAAGCACAGCGTCCAGCCAGAAGCACTGTCACACCTCACCCCCTGCCCCCACACTTCCCCAGAACCTCGCTGGACATGGTAGAGCTGAGGTCAAAGGTCATCCCACAGGTTCCATCTCCCACTCGTGAACTCAAGCTCCTAGGAAATCGTCACAGGAAAATCAAAGGAGTGATGGTTCCCGTCCTATGGCCTTATTCCCTGTCTTCACAAAACCTGGGGATGCAACACTAACCTGTCCTCTTTTGCTCATGTGTCTTATATTCATTTATTTTACAAGCAGTTGCTCAATTTCCAACCTCCTTGGGCCTTAACCAATTTATACCAAAGTAGCCTAAAGGCAAAGGAACAGATGGATATTCATTTCTATTTTCAGCAGGCTGCCACCAACATATGAGAATCAACATGTGTTACTGAATGCCTGATTGAAAGGAAATTTAAAAAACACTTTTGAAAAGTTACAGAGCCATGAAACACTATCTGAATTATTGCCAGTCTACAATTTTGCCAAAGATTTTAACCTATGCTTATGTTGATAGGTGGCTACTTTTTCCCATATCATAGTATCATGTAAACTAAAGATAAACTGTTTAAGAAAGTAGCTAATTTCTGCTTTTTATACAAATCAACAAGTTCAAATATCTATCTTTGGAATGGATCTATCTTTGAAAATTGTGTGTGTGTGTGTGTGTGTGTGTGTGTGTGTGTGTGTGTGTGTGTGTGCGCTGGGTCTTGAACTCAGGGCCTGGGCACTGTCTGTAGGCTTTTTCAATCTCAAGGATGGTGTTCTACCACTTAAGCCATAGTTCCACTTCTGGCTTTTTGCTGGTTAATTGGAGATAAGAATCGCGAAATGGTCTTCTGAGGCTGGTTTTGAACTACAGTCCTCAGCTCTGGAGTAGCGTGGATTACTGGCGTGAACCACCAGCACCTGGCTGATGAAATATTCTTTAGTCAGCTCAGTGGCTGTACCTGCTCCCTCTCTTCCTCCTATAGTTTTACACTCTGTCCAGTCCAGCGTCTTGGGTTCTCTTCAGTCAAATATGAAGTACCTCCTTATTTCTACCTGCAACTTTTGAAGTGCTTCTCAGCTTGCTCCATGTGAAGTCCCCTGCATTTGTGTGACACTTTCCAGTTACAACCAGGATTGAATCATTGCCTCTCTTGCCTTCTTCATGCCTTGGCCTTCCTCAGAATCACTTCTGCATAGAACAAAGGACTTTGTCCTGGGGGAAGGAAAGAAAGACCTGAATCCAAATACCCAGGTCATTTTTTACCATAATATGAATTCCTACTATTTAATTGGAGGTTGTCTTGCCTTCTAAATAGTCTTGGATTCTTGGAATCTCCCATATCTCTTTTATGTTATTTCGTAAACAAAGCATATCTTGGGCTGGGAGTTTGGCCTAGTCGTAGAGTACTTGCCTAGCATGCATGAAGACCCAGGTTTGATTGCTCGCTACTGCATACACAGAAAAGGTCAGAAGTAGTACTGTGGCTCAAGTGGTAGAGTGCTAGCCTTGAGAAAGCCCAAGGACAGTGCTCAGGTCCTGAGTTCAAGCCCCAGGACTGGCCAAAAAAAAAAAAAAAAAAGCATATCTTTGTAACATGAAATTACACCAGCTCTTCCAGATTCAAACTCCCTCTATTGAGAAAAGCAGTCTCTTCCCCTACTGAATGATAGAGAGAATAATTTGGTGATACAGGTCATTTCTCTTAACCCTGAAATCTTGCTCTTTCAAGTTCTATTTGTTTAGAATTTCTAGAATGTGTTGGCCCTTCTACATTTTATGTACTGTTTCATTTTTTCAGCATTCACTTGTTCAACATTTTCTTTTATTTCTGGTCCTGGGGCTTGAACTCAGGGTCTGGGTACTGTCCTTGGGCTTTTCTCAAGGCTAGAACTCTGCCCCTTGAGCCACAGTACAACTTCCAGTTTTTCTATATCTGATACTCTGAGGAATTCAACCCAGTGCTTCATGCATGCTAGGCGAGCATTCTACCACCAGACCTCTTGTTCAACATTGTCATTAACAAATACATACATGCATATGCACGCATACATATGCATGCATGCACACATGTGCACACGCATATACATGTATGTACATATACACACACAGAGGCAAATGCACACACCTAAAAGGAAATGAGAGTAAAAATGTTTTATAAGTCAGAGCTCTCTGCCTTGGTTAAGTGGAAATCAGCTGTCTGTGAATTGTCACTGCCAAAGTTATCATTCATCCTTGGTACACAGTAAAGATCCTTAACCCGGTGCTACTTTATTACAAGTCACGGCTTGCTGAAGAGCCACTCCCCACTCACTGATGTGCACGACCCATTGAAAGCAGTGTGTTGGCTCCGGTCAAGGAGACTTTTCCAGACGTGTACGCTGACCAGGCAGATGGCCCGTGAGCATCGCCTCCCGGGGCCACCACAAACAACATGTTCCCGGCAGGAAGCACACGTCCTCACCTAGAACCCAAACCCGGACAGGAGTCTGTGGGTGTCAGGCTGCAGGACAGACTCAGACGGGGTCACAGGGCCAATGACTAAATAAAAGAAACAGCGATGAGCAAAGAAGCCACCTGGTGAGGTGATGTCATTCCACCGAATGAGTCATTGTAATGTCTCAGGGCAATCTCTAATTCCTTTCATGAGAGTGTGTGCTATGAAACTGCTCAGCAACCATAAATAGAAAGAGACAGACACCTGAAGAAGGATTCACTAATGCTCCATACTGTTTGCTCAAGGCAGCAAGTGGCAGCTCATGTTCTGGACAGTCTTCCAGCCCTCCCATGTGTGACCTCACAGGCCCAGCCCTCAGATTCACCTGAGAAATAGCCTCCATGGGTCAACAGAAGTGTTTTTTGGGTGAGCTGGGTAAATATCAACTTTCCTACCACAGGTGTGTGTGTGTGTGTGTGTGTGTGTGTGTGTGTGTGTGTGTGTGTGTGTCCGCCAATACTGGGGCTTGAACTCAGGACCTTGGCTGCTATCCAAAGCCTTTTCATGCAAGGCTGGTACCCTGCACTCAAGGTCCAGCTCCCTTTCCATTGTTTGTTGGTAGTTAATTGGAGATAAGAGTCTCATAGACTGTCCTGGCTGGACTAGCTGGCTTTGAACTTCAATGCTTGTATCTCAGCCTGTTGAGTAGCTAGGATTACAGGTGTGAGCTACAGGCACCCGGATTTCCAGCCACATTTTGAACATGTAATTTCAGGTAGCTAGGCCATTCATTCTAAACAAAGTCAATCTATCGCACTGCCTGGACCAGCAGGAACAGCAATGTCATCCCAACCAGACAGCTCAACCAAGCAGCCAGTTGGACAGATTTTATTTTTCCACTCATATGGTTGGCTAATAGGATGAACAGACTCAAACTATTTGTTGGACTTATTTGCACACACCTAATGCCCTACCACTTGACCCGTGCCTCCTCTCCTCTTTAGGCTATTATAGAAGTGAAAAAGGGAGAAGGCATAAGTCAAAGGAATGTCCATGGTAAGAAATCTGGGCTGATCTCTGCCAAGAAAACATTCTTCACAAAGAGCAACCACAGAGGGCAATGTTTTGAGCAACCCTAAGCTAGGAAGTATGAGGCAGCCAAGAAGAGTATTTTGATCCCAAGGCTTCAGTGACAATGTCTGATCCTGATGTGCAAAGAAAAGTGCCAAAGGAAGTGGGTGCGGTCCATTTTCCCTGGTCAGTAAATATTTCAAATGGTAGCAAAGGAGTAATCACAACCATCTTCTCCATTTTAGGAGAAAATAAAACCAGATCTGGAATCTGAATCCAACAAAAATGTGACTGTTGACAGTCGGAGTTCGTAGAAGCAGTAACCTCAGTAACTAGAATATCTTCAAGAAGAAATGTTTGATTTAAGACAAGACTCCTAGGTGACCCCATGGAACAACCTTTAATCTCAGCACCTGGGAGGCTGAGGCAGGAGGATCTCAAATTCAAGGCCACCTTGCCTACAGAAGAAGACTGTCTCCATTTTAATAACAAAGATATGTAATATCCACAAAAGCAAGTTCATTCATGAGACCAACCTGCTAGAAAAGTCCAAATGGAGGCGGTTTTTAAAACGCAGAGCTGACATCCTGCCTGACATATCTCACATGATGTGTTTCTTCTTAAATCCATCCAGCTACGACAACGTGGACCCCACAGAGAACTAGCCATCCCCAGCTAGCTCCCCACACGCCTGTGAACAGCTCACCAAGTACAAATGAGGAAACTCAAAATGGTGTCATTTCACGACCAATCGAACCAGAAAGGAAAAAGCAAAGGTCAGGATAACTGAATTTCTTACTAATGAAGCAAGGCACTTGTTTTAAAATAAAGAAAGCATTAGAGAATACAGAGGAAGCTAAAGACAAAACACATGCCTGACAATACTCCCAGAGAAGGTTGAAGACAACCCAGACTCTGGGGGCGCAGGGAGGGCAGGTCTGCCTGTGTGGAACTACACCCCCCTCCCCAGCCATCCTGCACTGGTGCTTGGTAACCACATACACAATGGACCCCTGGGGTTTTTAAATGCAGAGTGGGCCCAAACCCTTCACCTTCTGTGAATGCAGGGTGGACCTAACCCTTCACCTTCTCTGCTTATGTATGGCAGTCGAGGGAAACTTAACAAAGAACTCCCATGAATTTAGACGTTGAAAGCTTCCTTGAACATGAACAGGACTCCAAACTGGGAAAGAATAACTTGAGATGCCCAGACAGAAGCCCTATGGATCTCTTCAGTGAGATACTTTCAAATAAAAAGAAGATATTTAATATACACGATGCAATATTTAATATACACAAGTGCAACAACAAAGATATATATTGATATGCACATATATAATAAAGCAATAACTTATGGTGCTTCCATGGTCAAAAAAAGGCCAAAAAGGAAATCAAGGCACCAAGCTGTCTCTGCTCGTCCTCATTCTCGCCATGAAGGCTGAGCAGGGCTCTTTGGGGAGCTCTTTGTCACAGGAAATGATGGGTCAAAGACACTTTGACTCCTCTGTGAGCGGATAGGAGGCAAGTTCAACAGCAGCTGTTGGCTTTGAAATGGCACAACAGGAAATTAGAGATGATGCTGTATCTTGGATTCCATTTGGGCTATTCTCCTCCCCAGGGGAGAAGTCATTGTAAACCTAGTATTGCTTTGGTGTGTGTGTGCTAAACACATTCTCCGCTGGAGATTCATGCTGCAGTATGCACCGTGTGGGGTGGAGCTGGAGTGACACCGCTGGGATTTCAGCCATGTAAGAGGTCACACTTAGTGCTCAGCCGCCAGGTGAACGGCGCAGGGCAGTCTTCTTGAGTTGCAGTTCTTCTTGGGAGAGAAAATAATAGGAACACTTTGTGAACATAGCAGTGGGTTTCAAGCTGGTTGAAAATCCATATCTAAAATGACCTCAATCTACTATTTTCTAAATCCTCTTTTGGAGCCATCCATTTCTTTCTCTACTCAAGGAGCCACAGGTAGGAAAGTTAATGACACCAGTCTTTTTTTTTTTTTTTTAAGGAGAGTCAGCAAATTTTTTTCTCAACTGCCAACAGTTTGTGTTCTGTTCAACACCTGCACAGAGTCAAGGAACGAAGCACTGCCAGCTCTCAGGCTGGTATACTCCCACCTGGGCTCTGTGCACTGCCATTTCTATGTACCTTTCCCTAGTGCCTGGCTGCTATTGCATGTACTGTTTTACCTTGCCATCTATGGTGTGCCGTGTTCTCGCTGACAAATCCTTACCCTTGTTTCTACTCTCACCTGCGGATTATCTGAGGAGGTTTGTATCAGCCACTCAGGGGAAGCATCTCACGAGACTCTTACCTGATGGCCAAAAAAGCCAGAAGTCGAGCTGTATCTCCAGTGGTAGAGCATGAGTTTGAGCCCAAAAGCTCATAGACAGCACCCAGGCCCTAAATTCAAGCCTCCAACTCTGCGCGCACACACACACACACACACACACACACACACACACACACACACAATTTTAAGACCTAAATGTTTTGAAAACACTGTCTTCTTTACTTGAAAGCCACTGAATATCAATCAGAGCAAATTGCACACAACTTCCTTCCTACACCAAACCTGGCCCCATTCCACTGGCTCAGGTCTTAAGCACAGTCTTAACCTGCTCAGCTGTTTTGCTAACCATCATGGAGCCACACTCTAAGAATCCAGAGCTCTTAGGAAATCTCCACACACAGAAGCCTCTGGTCTTATTCAAATCCCACCTTTGCTAAAGACTATTTGGATACAAACCATCTTCCTTCCAGCAAACCCACAGCTTCCTCTCAGCAACTGAGTTTCAAGAGAAGGCTCCATGCCACTGCATGAAGAACTGTCCTCATGCAGCTTCTTGAGGAGGGCGTGCAAGCACGTGCGCATGCCTTCACACACCCAGGCCTGACCACAGCACTTGCAGCCAGGTGTCCTGATGTACTAGCAGAACCCCACCTGTGTCCCCACATGACCTTGCATGGGAGAGGCTTTTCAACTGGACCACCTTTTTATACATCTGGGGCTCATCAAGGCAGCTAGACTTCTTGAAAGGGTGTGATCAGATCCTGAAATGGAATCTTACCAAAGATTATTTTCACCGCTATAAATGTAGCCTTGATTTCTTGCTTGTAACCATTGATGCAAGCTAAGGGGAGAAAACTGTGGGGTTTTTTTCTGCTGCTAATGATGCCTACAGGCTCCACAGCCCAGCTCCTCACCTAGCCACCTCTCTGTCTCTCTCCCCTCTCTTTCTTCCTTTCCCCCCACTCTTTCTGTCAGTTTTACCCTCTTCATGAGAAAGAAGTTGGAAGACAAAAGAATCCCTTTTTTGTTTTGTTTATCCTTTTTGTAATAACCTGGCAAGCTTGAACTGCCAAATTGTTTTTGTTTTTGTAAAAATGCTTAACCTGCTCAATCACCTTCGTGTGGTTTCATCCTTGTGGTTATTGACCAAGGGCCTCATAAGGTGACATCACACGATGATGTCACCTGTGTATAATAATCACCTGCATGTGCAGTTTACCTTTAATAGCTTAGCCCCACTGAAGCTTGGGGCTGCTCTCTATCAACCCGAAGGTGGCCAGTAGCCACTGTGTTGCTAATAAATTGACTACTATTTTGGTTGAGTACTGGTGACTCTATTGGGGGGCGGGTGCGGGTTTCAAGGCCCCCCAAAGTGGCTGGGATATTACAATTTTTAAGAATTTGATTTCCAATCCAAGCTGTCTGAAAGCCTCTCTTCATTTGAATAGCAGAAACATGTCAATTGATTGAGGCTCATTGCTGAGCAAGAGAAGCCCCTGGTCCGAGCTCATTCACTCCCCTCCTCTTGCTCCTATCTGAAAAACAAGAGAGTCAGGGAAATCATATGGCACATTACTGCTTCTGACTTTATTCTGAACTTGGCCTTATTTTTTTAACCAGTCCTGGGGCTGAACTCAGGGCCTGAGCACTATCTTGGAGCTTCTTTTGCTCAAGGCTAGCACTTGACCACTTGAGCCACAGTGCCACTTCCAGTTTTTTCTGGTTATGTGGTACTGGGGAATGGAACCCAGGGCTTCATGCATGCTAGGAAATCACTCTGCCACTAGGCCACATTCCCAGCCCTTGGGCTCAGGTTTTTTGGGGGTTGTTTTGGATTTTTTTTTGCCAGTCCCAGGGGTTGAGCTCAGGGCCTGAGCACTGTCTTTGGGCTTTCTCAAGGCTAGAGCTCTACCACTGGAGCCACAGCACTATTTCTGGCTTTTTCTACGTATGTTGTACCGAGGAATCTAACCCGGATCTTCATGCCTGCTAGGCAAGCACTCTACTACTAGGCCAAACTCCTGACCCATTAGGCTCAGTTTTGATCATGCTGAAACTAGAGGCCAATCTCAGCTAGACCTTGATTACCATTCATGGGTGTACTACGTCAACGGGAGATGTGACACATGGGATCCTTGAGCTTGCTCAGGTGGCACCCAAACACAGAACAAAATCTTCTTCTTGAAAACATTTCCAACATAGTTTAAAAGTTCTCATGCCACTCAGTAAAAATTCATCCTCCACCCCAAATATTTTCATTGTGATATAGATCCAAGAAGAAATGGAAACTGGAAATTCATAACAGCCTGGAAGGGTTGGTGGGGGGGATTGATGACGTGGTACAGTACTTGCTTGGCAGATGTGAAGCCCTGAGTTCAATCCCTAGTGCTTCACAACAGCCTGCAGGCTTCCATCAGCTGACTTGGATGGCTCACAGTTCCACACCATGGACAACTCAGGAAGATTTTCATGAGCAGCTTGATGAGTCCAAGAAAGTAGGCTCTGTGTATGTCTGACAGGTGCCTAATTCTGCATGCATCCTTCCTCAAGCCAATGACTTACTAAAGAGTCAATATCCTTTATATGTTTACAGTTTTTTATGAATAAATGTTCTTTCAAGTGAGTTTATTCAGGTTTGCTGGGGGTTGTTATGTTTTGTTTTAGGGCATGCCTAGTTTGAACTCAAGACCTCATGCTTGCCACACAGCCACTGTATCACGTGAGTCATGCCCCTGTACACCCTTTTTCATTAGTTATTTTTCAAGTCTCATGCTTTTTACCCAGGTGGCCTAGACCTTGATCCGCCTGTTTACACTTTCCATGTAGCTGGGATGACATATGCCTAGCCTTTCATGTGATTTTAAGTTGTGCTTGTGGCTTGCAGATCTTTGCATTTATTCCCTGATTGTGTGGTTCATCCATCCTCAACATCACTAAGAGAAAGCTATCATTCACAGTTGGGTGTGCTGTGTACGCCTGTAATCCCAGCTACCAGGAGGCAGAGGCAGAAGGATATTGGTTCAAGGCCAGCCTAGGCAAAGTTAACACAAGACCTAAACAAATTTTTAAAAATAAAAACTTAAAAAGCAAGCCAAGCTCCAGTGGCTCATGCCTATAATCCTAGCTACTCAGGAGACTGAGATCTGAGGATCTGAAAATCACAGTTCAAAGCCAACCTGGGCAGGAAAGTCCATGAGACTCTTTTCTCCAATAAACTACTTAGAAAAACACAAAAATGGAGCTGTGGCTGAAGTGGTAGAGCACTAGCCCAGGACCTGGGTTTAAACCCCAGAACCAGAAAACAAAATGTAAGCAAAGGTAACTGGTATCATGGCTCAAGTGTTGGAGTGCTTACCTAGCAAGTGCCAGGCCCTGAGTTCAATCTCTAAAATCGAAAATAAATCACATAATGATAATATTGTTTTGTGAAATAAGATTTTTTTCTTTGTTTCTGTGCCCCCCTCCCTCTCCCCCATGGAGGCTGTTTATATTTTTGACTTCCAGAGCATGTGGCTTAGAATCAAGGTCAAATTATACACCTTATCTTTGTTTCCGGAAATCTTTTCTTTTCCAAACTCAGTTACTCAGTGTGCTAACGAATTGTACAATGAGAGAAATGGGGTCAACTATAAAGCCAACAAGCTTGGGAAAGGTTTACTTTACTTCTGATAATGAGGACCTGGAAAGGAGACAAGACTAATCCTCTGGATTCCTGCACTTTGGGGAAAGGCTGTGTCTTACACTGCCAATTACGGAGCTCTGGCACCTGCTCCCTTGCTTTTTCACTAACTGCTTCTTCCTCTATGAGGCAACACCTGCTCAGAGCACTTTGGTGCCCCCTTCAGACACTCTAGCCTCACAACAACCTCAAACTTTCCTGGTGCCCTGTCCACAGTTTCTACACATTTGATCAAAGGGCCATTACGAATTGTCAACGAAGTGCCAGAAGATTCGTTATACGAATAAGGATCGTAATTTCTTGTAACCCAGAAGACTGTTTTCCTAGTAGAAAATTTCAACAAGAAATAAAACTGAGAGACTAACTATTGCTAAAGAAATGTTGAATATTGCTTTATTTCTTTTTGAAAAATCATTTCTTCATCATTTGCTTACGCTTCTGAAGAAGAAATGGAGAAAGGGTAAGGAGCAAGTTATTTTAAAGAAAAGATTTCTGGAAAGAAGGAGGCCAAGCAGGTCCCAAGGGAAACTGTATGAAATACAATTTGTTCTATCAGTGCTGCCTTGTTTTCAGTTAAATACATATTTTACTTGTTGGCTCTGAAATGATTTTATGACACTAAAATTAATGACTAGAAAAGGCTCATTGGAGCTACACTGCCCAAAAGTTAGCTAGGCTGGATTTTTTGCAGTCCTCCTTAGATCCACTGTGTATCCCAGAAGGCCATCCTTTAAAGAGCAACCCAGGTATTCGTTGGTGGCTCATGCCCGTAATCCTAGCTACTCAGGAGGCTGAGATCTGAAGATGTGAAGCCAGTTCAAGCATGAAAGTCCATGAGACTCTTATCTCCAGTTAATCACCAGAAAACTGGAAGTGGTGCTGTGGCTCAAAGAGGTAGAATTCTAACCCTGAGCAAAAGAAAAGAGCTCCGGGACAGTGCTCAGGTTCTGAGTTCAAGCCCCATGATAGAAAGTCTTACCAAAAAAACAAAAAACAAAAACAAAGAGCAACCCCATGGTTTCCCTGACTTCGCACCTTCTCATACCTCTCACTTGATTCAACAGACCAGGAAAGGAAGGAGGGTCTCCTTCCCCTGCCTCCCAAGACTCATCTTGGTAATGGCTGCATCCTCCTCCAATGGCCACAGAGGTGTCAGGCTCCTCTCCTGAAGACCTCTGTGAGGTGTGAGACTCGTCTCTCTCCTGTGCCTCCAGCCTGGGAGCCTGGGAGGCATGCCACTACTTCCAAGCCCTCAGTTTCCTTCATTTTACCCATTTCTTCCCAAGACCCTTACTGAGGCTGCAGTCACCTGAGCTCTACTTCGCCAGGAACTCCAGAGGCTGCTGTGCCCCCTCCTGTTGTACCCAGAAGCCACCCCTCATCAGCCACCCTTTCCCTGGGGACTCTTGGCATGGCTCAACTCTACTGGGGCTGCACACGAACCACCTCACTCTTCACCCAGAGTCCCCTACCAAACGTGAAATCTCTAACCCCTACTCGAATAATAACGATAACCTCGGGGTTGAAGTGTTCACACAGCTGTTCCAAGTGTATGAAAGACCAAAAATACCTTTCTGAGACCAGGGCCAGTGGTTCATGCCTGTAATCCTAGCTACACTGGAGGCTGAGATCAGATCACAGCACAAAGCCAGCCCAGGCAGGAAGTCTATGAGACCCAAAAAGCTGGAAATGGAGCCATGGCTCAAGTGGTAAAGTGTCATCCTTAGGCAAAAAACATGAAGGGACAGCACCTGGGGCCTGAGTTCAAGACCCTGTACTGGCATTAAATAAATGCTCACTAAATAAAAAAGACCTTTTTGAAAGTTTGAGAGAACTTTCAGAGAACATATTTTATTGGCATGAGTACAGATTTACCTGGCCTAATGAAAAACAAAAAATGAACATGGTTATTTTCATCTTCCAGAAGGCCAGAATTAAGACATTTCATACAACCAGAGTTTAAAATAAAGGCCACAGCAGCTGTTGCAAGACTTTAGCAAGCGCTGGCTCATCGCAGAGTGTTCCCTCCGCATTATCACTGCAGCTTCCCCCACGTGCAGGGAAGGTTTCTGGGCTTAATCAATTGCCACTGAAACTTAAAACTGAAAAATATTTGTAGTTTACCATTTGCCACAATTTGCAGAGGATGTCACAGCCTAAAAACATGAATTTAATTTCAGAGGTTTTAAAACCTCAATGGCAGCTTCTAGTTATGGTTTTTTTTCTGAGTTTTAAAAAAATAATCATTATTATTATTGATTATTCTACTTATTCACCAAGTGCTCTATTTAAAAGGCCTTTAAGGGCATGTAGAGAATTTGTTTGGGAGAAGAATTAATAAAATCCAAACACCTTTTACTTTAAGCTATTCTTTTTATCATCCCCCTTCCATATGAATTTGAGAAGTTGGTTTGTTGTGAAGGTAATTGTTCAGTTAAAGGGGCAATGAGCCACTTCCTGTAAGGAAACTTGCAAGTGGATTTCCTCTGGAGTAAGGAAGTATATGGGTTTTGATCATTCCTGGCTCTTCATCCTAAACCCCACTGGGGAGTAGTGATGGTACAGCATTCACAGGAACTTAAACTTTCTTATCCTACTACCTCATTTTATCCAACCCATCGGATCCCATGACTATTGCCCCTGGAAATTGAGGGAGAATTATAAGATGCAAATTGAAGCAGAGACATCATTTTGGTGAAGGCATCCATAGCGAGTAGCACATGTTTTCTGTGTCTGAGCCTTGCTCTGAAGCTAGACAGAAGGGCGCAGGTCACCTTTCCTGTAAGGATGGTCAGAGGGAGACAGTGGGCCTCACATGGTCTCACACTCCGTGGTGACCGTGGAGCAGCCCCCACATTCACAGCGGACAGCCACGAGGTAGGTATAGGTGGGGTTCACTCCAGGGGCACAGTTAGGCAGCTTGACAGTCACCTGTCTGGTCTCCTGGTAGGTGCAGACCTGGTGGTGTGCTTCAATGTAGGGAGGCTGCAGGATGGGTTTCTGTCCCAGGGATAGAAACAGAGGAACTATTAGCACTTACCATCCCTGCTCATTTTCTTGAGCCCATTTAGCACTACAGGAAATTAAACGCAGGCTGTATTTGCTTACTTATGGCTCTGTCTCTCCTCCCAGGAGAAAACAAACTCCTGAAGCCAGGAAGCTGCTTTGCTTGGCTACCAGCACTGAGCTCCCCCAGAAAGCTCCCTGCACCCAGAAAGCCCCATCCCTCAACACTGAGCAAAGCACCCACCTTGGTCACGGTAGATGTAATAGCTTAGACGATTACTTCCTGTGGGCCAGAGGGAGCCTTTCAAAGCACAAGGCCGATCAGGCTCTGCTCACAGCCCAGTGACTTCCCACCTCACCCAGCTTCTACCCTGTCCTGCAGGCCTCTCTCCCAAAGCAGCCTCTCCTCATCTCTCTAACTAACCAGCTCGGTGCCACTGCTGCTTCCTCCCCCAGGGTGTCTTCCTTCACCACTCTTCTGCTTTTCTTCACATACCACCCTTTGGCAGCTTCTGGCCATCCTATTTATCATGGCGCCATCCCACACCCACAGAAAAGCTGAGTTTGTTGTTAGCCATTTTCTCTCACCCTATTTTGTATCTTCTTATCTCAGGCCTTAGGCAGACCGAAGATTCGTTAAATTTGTATTCCAGATAATTAATTTTCCTCATGTACATCATTCTAGACTTATGCTAAAAAGAAATTATTATTTGAATTTACCTGGGCTTCCTGGGTTTTTCCCTTTTTAAAAAAATTCACTTTGGATTTGGGAGGACTTCATTAGTAGAATGGGTGTTTCTTATTTTCTTTCTTTTTTTACTTGGTTACTTTGGGGTTTGGGAGGGGTTGTTTTATTTTGTTTGAGTTTTGCTATATCTGGCCAGAGTAAATTGAGTTAATGAGTTATCACTATCTTCAGCAGTAGGTCTCCCTTCAAAAGTAACTGCAGCCCCTCTCCGATCATAAGCAGCCTGATTCTCAGACATTCTTCCTGGTGAAGCTGCTAAGAAAGAGTGTTCTTTATGTCAGAAAGTCTGGAAAGATGGGTTTCATCCGTGTATTTATTTCCATAGCTAATCTCCCTTTTCCTACACAGCAAAGGCCCCATACTAACAGTTCAGGTTAGGGAGAATCTAATCTTTCATGGTCTTCATGTTGTCATGGTCCAGCCAGAGAACCTAATCAGATCTCCCCACAAAATTTAAAACCCTATGTTTGTTGGGAGATGAAGCAAAAACAAAAAGCCAAGGACTGGCCAGTTAGCCAGCCAGCTTAGAGAAGGAGCTGGCATGGGGGGGTGGGGAGCAATGGTGAACAAATATGATTGAGAAAGAAATGATAGATGACAAGAAATGTGAGGAAAGGATGAAAAGGCGATTTTATAAAACTTTTCAGCGTTAGCCTGGGACTGGGAATGTGGCTTAGAGATAGAGTACTCAGCTATCACGCATGAAGCCCTGGGTATGATTTCTCAGTACCACATACACAGAAAAAGCTGGAAGTGGTGCTGTGGTTCAAGGGGTAGAATGCTAGCCTTGAGCAAAAGCTCAGAGACAGGGCCCAAGCCCTGAGTTTAAGCCCCAGGACGGGACAAATAATACCCTGAAGAGCCAAAAGTTGAAAAGATGCAAAGGACATTGAAAGCTTGGAAACCATCAGCTGTTCACCTTATGTCGTGATCTGACAGTTTCCTCTTCAGTCTTCAACCACCTCCTCATCTTAGTCTAATAAGATTCTAATTTTCAGGTTTTCATTTCCATTTTAAATGAAAGGCCAGGTATCATTAAATAAAAAGGGACTTATCAGGTCTGTCACTGGTCCTTCCTGAAGGGAGATGGGCTGGGGTGAGGGGCTGAGGAGGCTCCTGGATCACCCCTCTTCCAGGCAGCTTAGGAGTTCTTTACCACAGATGGAGGCAGATAGGGAAGAGACCAGGTCGAAGGATGGGGCATTGTCTCCATGAGACTCTGTGGTCAGAGCCCTCTTTCCTACCTGTGAAATGGGTGGAATAAGAGCCCGTTTTGACCTCCAGGAGCTGTCTCCCCATGCTCAGGTACCATGAGAATCAAGCTGTGCCTCTATCAGTGCTTTCTCAACTTTGTATCTTTCCCATCACTTGGGAAAAGCTTTAACTAATGGCACTGCTACCTACCTCCCAGGTCTGGCAGCGGCCCCAGCAGGCATCTGTGGTGATCCGAAGTCCCCTGCAGCCTGGCTTCCGGGCCAGGAAGGTAAATTCCCTCACAGCACAGCCCACGAAGGTGCGCAGGTCCTCGCTGGAGGTGCCGAGGACAGAGCCACAGCCACACAGGAGGAAGAGGGCCACAGCGCCAGGGACAAGGCATATCAGCTTCATGCTGTTCCCAGAGAGGCAAACAGGGTAGATTTTAACCAACCCAGCTGCCCATTGTGGGACAGCCAAGAATGTGCTGGTGGCTGTCAAAGAGACCTTGCTGTTAGCACAAGAGAAGAAATGAGGTAAGAAGTCGGAAATGTCCAGAGCCCAGCACCGAATGTCCCAAGTTTCAGTAGCAGGCTCTACTAGAAATGTAGGAAGCATTCTAGAACCCAATCCTACCATTATACACCCAAGTTTTTCCTATGATAATCTAATTGCTGGAATAGATGTGTATGTCAAAGAAATTTGTCACAACAGTCTCTTTAAAATGAACACGAAATAGAATATCCCAAGTAATGCAAAGCTGAATGTAATACATGAATGCATATATATTATTTTAATTCATCTTCAGGATATCTGAGTGGCAATTTGAGCTTCACTCATGATTATATTTTCAGTGTCATGGCTGAAGCATAAATGGAGAGGGGGATCCATAATAATGGTATGTCTATATCAATTGTCACAAATCCAGTGTACCACAGAATCATATAACTGAGTGAAGTATCTTTACTCACTACCAACTCTCCCTTCTTTTCCAATTGTAATGAGCCCTGTCATTCCATTTAAAATCAACTCAGGGAAACTAAAGAACACATTCCCAACTTAATCCAAATCTATAGTCAAGTGTTTCATCTTTGGGTCTCAGCCATGTCCCATGCTCTCATAACTTGAATGAGCCCTTCATGGTTGGTCCACTAGACAGAACACCACTGGATGTGTAAGTAAGGGGTGGACATTGCATTTATGGGCTGCCCTCGCTCATGATCACATTAGAAGGATCACATCTCCAAGTCATAGGTGCCACCAGTCTCTAATAAGACTCTCTGGGCTTCTTTTCATTCAGGAAGAATGAACTTAGGAAAACGGAGAGCTACTTACCTGATCTTGCTGGAGCCAACACTCCTTGAAGAGCTGACACTTGTACCTGAGGTTTTAGAAAGTCCCAAAGAAGGGCAGAAGTTTGCTCTGGGTAAATATACCCTCTTACTGCACTGCTTGCTTACTCAAATATATAGGGAAGGTCTTGTCAATCAAAACAAAAGAAAGGCCGATTCTTACAGGAACTACTAAACACATCAAAGCTTTGGAATATAAAGCTGGTCTCTATTTTCCAAAAACTGAATTCAACTGAAGGGTGTTGTTTTGTTTCTTAACATCAACTACTGAAACAGCAAGTTGCTCCAGTGGGTGACATCATCCCTGGGAAGTAGTCAGAAGTAATTTACCTGGTTCTCAGAGAACAAATGCACCGGGGCAAGATGGATTAAACTTGCCTTCGTGGTAACCACACGTTTCCTTTAAACAGTATAGCAAGTCACAAGCAGCTCATGGCTAACTCTTTCCTTGAATTCATAACACATTGAAAAAGAACAAGACAATAATGATTGCTGCAGAGAACATAGGAACCTCACTGAAAGGCCAAAATTACAATGAGAAGAAATTTTGGCAGTGGGCAAATTAGTTAAGTAGCAATGTTACTTTCTTAAAAGGAATCAGACAGGAGAAAACGCCAAGATATTCAAAATGATTTTCTCGTGTATAGAATTGGAACATGACTTTTCTGGTTTTCTTTTTCTATATGATTTTCATCATTTCTCACATTGGCCCAATTTGTATTATAGAAAGTCAGTTAACATGAATATTTTTTAGTGAAAAAAGTAGTATTTGTACAGCTCAATGCTGCTCTTATGAAAATGTTTCACTAGATTTCTGGGCTTAAAAGGTTAAAATAAGAACAAAATAATTTGTACAAGACACAATTGCTATTCCGATGTACCATAATAGCATGCAAATGGATTAAAGCCTACTTGTCATGGCATTTTTCTGTGTGCTCTAGAAAGTAAATGAAGCAGACATCATCTTCGCCCTTAGGAGTTTACACATCACAGCAAATCATGACATAGCCAGCGACATTTAAGACACATATTAAATTACTAATGACACTAAATAAAGAAGTTAAAGCGTCTCCATTTTCTGCACACAAGAAAAGGCACGATCTTTATGTAAATATGCTATTCAAGAGAGGTTGATTTTTCAAAACATAACAATGCCAGTGGATTCATCAATACACACCACCCCATTTGTAACACCTGATTATTTCATGAGCATTCCAGACAATGGACCTAGAGTTGGGATAAAAGAAACCTTTCTTCAGACTTTCAAAATGTATCTGGAACTGGGGCACTGTGGGATCTGAGCTGCTCACTTGGCAAGATCTTCCTAACTTGCTAGGCCAGGAGGTCACCTGAGAGTGGGCTGTCCCTCTGAGCTCTGTTCCTGAAGAGAGAGATGTTTGCACCATTTCTAACAGAACGGACTATGTGTGCCTTCACATGCAGAGGTCTGGCGTCCCTGCAGCAACAGCCTGACCATCACAACCCCTCAGCATTCCTACAGCTCTACTCAGTGCCAAGCATCACAGACAGACTGTGCTGTGTGCTTATGCACATTATCTTCATACCTTCCAACAATTCGCTAAGACAGTTAGCATTTTCTCTTTTTTACATTGAGAGAAATGGAAGCTCCGTCACTTTGTCATCTGCCTCAGCAATACCAGGGGATGGCAGATGGGTTTGCTTCATGGTTCAACCCCAGCCAATGGGAAATGGCTGCCCAGAACACTGGGGTTAGGAAGGAACTGATGGAATGGGCTCAAGTAGTTGAGTGCCCACCCAGCAAGCACGATGCCTTGAGTTCAAACTCAAGTTCTACCAAAAAAGAAAAGAGGGAGGTGGAGAAGGATGAAGAGGAGGATGAGGAAGAGGAGGAGGAGGAGGAGGAGGAGGAGGAAGAAAGAAAGAGATTGAAATAATTCTAATCATAGAAATTCTTGTTTGTCAGCTCTCCTGTAGCTACAGAATGATGAATGAGATTCAAATACCATTTATATTCCACCATGCACAGCCTCTCCACGGGCCTCGTAAGACAGGCCTCCTAATCTATCTACCATCTTCCCTTTCATCTACATTGAATTCCCACCATTGAAGTCACCCTCTTGAGGAGGTAAAGGTGGAGGTTCTGTCCCCAAGCCAGGGTCTGTATCATCTTCTCCACTTTGTTCCATTATCATCTTCACATAAATCATAAAGGATAGACTCACCAGGACAAAGAGGGGGAGAAGGATTGCTACGGTTTGGAATTGAGTCTCGTTGTGAGGTAGTAAGAGGGTGAAAACTTAATCTGACTAAGGTGTTTAGAAATGGTGTTTATACAAATAGCTGAAGCAATCGTGAGCAAAAAGAGCAATGGAGGCATCACAGGTACTGATTTCAAGTCACAAAAACAGCAGTCTCATATTGACACAAAAGAAGACAGGTGGACCCATGGCCCAGAACAGAGAGCCCAGAAATAAATCCTGGGCACCTTCAGCTAACTGATTGTTACTAAGGGTGAGAGAAAACAAACATTGGAGAAAAGACACATTGGTGCTGCGAAAATTAGAAATCTACCTGTGACAAAATGAAACTAGATTAAGAGAAACTAGATTCTTATCCCTTACTCCATACAAAAATTAACTCAGACCAAACACAATGGCTTCCATCTGTAGTCCTGTCTATTCAGGGGAAGGAAGTCAGGCTAAGAAATTGACAAAACATTCCATCTAAACAGTTAGATTCCATCTCACTGAGCAAGGTAGTACATGCTGTCATCTCAGCAAGGTGGGAAATGTAAACAGGAGAATCATGATCCAGGCTGGCCCTGCATATAAACATGAGTTCTTATTCAAGAAATAACGAAACCAAAAAAAAAGGCGGGGTGGGGGAACTCTGGGTATGGCTCAAGTGTAGATTACCCTGGATTCAAACCCAATGTAAGAAATTTACCGGTTTATTTATCTAAACAAACAAATAGAATCGACTAATTACATTGATGTATAGCCTGACATCTGGGGATTGCTTTGGTGCTAGCTACACAGGAAGCCACCCTCTCTGGCATCCTCACTGCCTCGGGCCTTCCATGACGCCAGGATCCTCACAGCCTTGAGCCAGTAAATTCATCCTGAGACTGACGCCTATGCCAGAATTCAGTGTAAGAATAGGAAACAGGGTATGCAGGGGACTCAGGGGCTGGCTCTTGTTCCCGCCCAGCATTGATAACAGGAGAACAAGAAAACAAAGGATATACTGCCTGGTCTGCTGCAGCAAGGAGATAGAAATGCACAGAATCGCTAACAAAGTCTCCAAGGCTAGCTTTAAACTTGTAATCCTCGGGCCTCCGCCACTGGGACTGCAGGTAAGAACTCCTAGGTAAGAAAGCCCAGCACTGCAACAAACCTTATTGCGTTGGGATCACTCCAGATGTTTTCTCCAAGCCATTGTGGAAGGAGGAGCCCAGCTGGCCATCAAATTTACTAATCCTAAAACCAGCTGAACAGCAAAGGGAATAAATAGATGACTGGGTACTTTTTATAAAGTGCTTAAATAAAACCAGGGAGAAAAAAAAAAGAAGAAATTATCTGGGTACTATAATCCTAGCTACTCAGGAGGCTGAGATCTGAGGATCAAGGTTCAAAGCCAGCACCTTGAGACTCTTTAAAATAAATAAATAAATAAATAAATAAATAAATAAATAAACAGAACAGTCCTGGGGCTTGGAGTTTGGCCTAATGGTAGAGTGCTTGCCTACCATGCACAAAGATCTGGGTTGGATTCCTCGGTACCACATACATAGAAAAAAAGTCAGAAGTAGTGCTGAGGCTCAAGTGGTAGAGCACTAGCCTTGAAAAAACCCAAGGACAGTGCCCAGGCCCTGGACTCAAGCCTAGGACTGGAAAAAAAAAAAAAAAAGACAGTCCTGAGGCTTGAACTTAGGGCCTGAGCAATGTCTTAGACTTTCTTAAGGCTGGAGCTCTACCATCTGACCATAGCACCGCTTCCGGCTTTTTTTTTTATTGTAAGTAATAGAAGGGTTACATTATATTCACCAGATAGAAGGTGCATTACTTCACAAACATTGATACCTTTTCTCATGACATGGTCCCATTTCCCTCCTCCCCTACCCCCCCTTCCCTATCCAATTTCAAATAACCAAATAAGCACATATAAAATATATCAGATAACAAGGTGAAATATTGTAACAATGTGAGATAACCAAGGGACAGCAAAAGAGATGAGAGATAACATAGTACATTAAGGACAACAATCACTCATTATATGGCTTTTGTTTCCTTATCCTGGAAGTCCTTACATTTAGTGTCATACTATATGGACTTATGTCTCTAGATTTTTTTCTATTGTAAATCTCTGCCCAAGGTTCCCACTGATTATGACAAATGAGGGAGACTATTGGGCCTATGTTTCTTTGAGTCTGGCTTACTTCACTTAATATGATTTTTTTCTAAGTCTTTCCATTTCCTAACAAACGGGGCGATGTCATTCTTTCTGACAGTAGCATAGAATTCCATTGTGTATAAATACCACATCTTGTTGATCCACTCATCAACTGAGGGACATCTGGGTTGGTTCCATATATTTGCTATGGTAAATAGTGCTGCAATGAACATCATTGTGCCAGTGGATTTAGTATGTACTTCCGGCTTTTTTTATGTATGTGGTACCAAGGAATCAAACTTGAGTCTTTGTGCATGCTAAGTCCAGCCCTCTACCACTAGGCCAAACTCCCAGCCTCTATGAGATTCTTATCTCCAATTAACCACCAGAAAACCAGAAGAAGCATTGTGACTCAAGTGGTAGAGCACTAGCCTTGAGCACAAAGAGGCTCAGAAACAGTGCCCAGGCCCTGCATTCAAGCCCTACAACTTACGAAGAAAGAAAGAAAGAGAGAAAGAAAGAAAGAAAGAAAGAAAGAAAGAAAGAAAGAAAGAAAGAAAGAAAGAAAGAAGAGAGAAAACAACTATTGAAAAAGAGAAGAGCAAACAGAAACACTTCAAGTTATAGGTACAAACAACAATTTCCTGAATAGGCTCCAATAGCACAGAAAATAAAAGCAAGACTTGACACATAGGATTAACACAGATTTAGACAAACAAACACAGTAAAGTAAAAATTCACATAGAAAACAGATGACCTACAAAATGGAAGAAAATCCTTGTACATCATGTTTCTCACAGTGGAGTTGCCCAGGATATATAAAGAACTCAATACTAACAACGAAAGAACAAGTAATCCAATCACTAAATGGGCAAACACTGTGAACAGGTATTTCTCCAAAACAGAAGCACAACGGGTTAATAAACATATTGGGAAAATGCTCAAGTACAGAGATCCAGTCACATGTCAGTCCAGAAGGACTATCTCAAAGAAAAGAAATCTGTGGGAAAGGGCAATCTTTATACAGGACCTGTAGGAATGCAAATTAATATGGCTTCTATGGAAATTGGTATGTATGCTCTTCAAAACCTTAAAAATAGGGGGTGGGAACATGGTCTAGTGGTAGAGGTTTTGCCTAGCATGCACGAAGCCTTGGGTTCAATTCCTCAGTACCAAATACAGAGAAAAGCCCAAAGTTGGCACTGTGGCTCAAGTGACAGAGTGCAAAAACTGTCCAAGGACAGTACACAGGCTCTGAGTTCAAACCCCAGGACTGGCAAAAAAAAAAATAGGGAGTTTAGCCTGCTGATTGAGTGCTTGCCTAGCATGCACAAAGACCCAGGCTTGATTCCTTGGTACCACATACATAGAAAAAGCCAAAAGTGGTGCTGTGGCTCAAATGGAGAGTTCCAGCCTTGAGAAAGCCCAAGGACAGTGCTTGGGCCCTGAGTTCAAGCCCCAGGACTGGCAAAAAAATAGAACTGCTGTGGAGTACTGATGGCTCACACCTGTAATTCTAGCTACTCAGGAGGCTGAGATCTGAAGATCACTGTTCAAAGCCAGCCAAGACACAAAAGTCCATGAAACTCTTGTCTTCAATTAATTACCAGAAAACCAGGAGTGGCACTGTGGCTCAAGTGGTAGAGAGTTAATTGAAGAGCTCAGAGACAGCACCTAGCCCCAGAGTTCAAGACCCACGACCGCCAAAAAAAAAAAGAACCGCCATGTAGCCCAGCTATACCAATACTGAATACAATCAGTCAGCATACAACAAAGATACCTGCACATCAGTAATAATTCTGATATAATTCACAATAGCCAAGTCATAGAATAGCCTATGTTCCCATCAGCTGATGAATGAATACAGAAAATATGATAGATTGCTAGACTGACTGAGAGATAACTAGATAAGAGATACCTAGATAGATATACATAGATAGATACACAAATAGATGCATTCACAGATAGATAGATAGAAACACACAGAGATATTATTCACTCTTAAAAAACAAAATCATTTGTAGGAAAATGGATGGAATTGGACATCACTACGTTAAGCCCAGGGGCTCCGTAGGGAAGTGGACCATCACCACATGTAAGCCCTGACTTTGTGTCCCTCTTTTCTCCCTAACTCACCTTGTCTGTGGTGGCATGCCATTGGCTGCAAGAAATGAGCTAGCCCAGGCCCAAGAGGAGCCTTGATTGTACACACTTGCATAGCGCTTTTCATATCACTTATTTACACAGGCGGGGGAGGAGGGATTTGGGGGGCTCCCTAAAGAAGATGAATGATGCCTCTGAAAGCACTAGGTATTTGTGTTATTGACTCAAAGTGATCACATTTGCCCTGGAAGATGCTGTCATTGCTATGGTAACATTTTTCTAATGAGATTAAAAATAATGAAGTCGGTGTGGTTTACTAGGGTGAGTCAAACATTTTTCCACAGTTATCTCAAGGATGGATCTGTTGCTTGTCACCGATTTATTTCAAATTAAGCGACCCAAGGGTTAGGCATTGGAGAGAAATGTTTTCCTTTGTGCCTGGCATCCTATTGCTGGATGCCATTGCTTTGCAGGGCCCAGGGAAGACATAATTAACACAGAGGGGACTTTAATGTGTCACAGAGACCTGCCTTTATTTCCAAGCATCCTGTAATCTATCTGGAATGAGTCCACAAAGTTTTAGAGTCCCAGAGCCCATCATTTGGAAACTCTAAGTCATGCAGACAAGGCCAACATGCCTTGAAGCAACAGAATTTCAGTCGTTTGCTAGATTTTTGTCTCAGGAAACTTCCTTGGATCTTGGCCTGAGTTGGGCCATGGCGTAGAGAAAAGGGGTTGCTCCAGTGTGCATCAAGCAACTATTTTGTGCCAGGCACTGCCTCCCACTGGGACCGAGGGGCTCATTACCAGCACCATGCCATGATGATGTGGGAAAGGAAGTAGAATGTGCTGCACGGAGTCACACACAGCTCTGGCTCATTTGACACCATCAGGCAGCTGTGGTCGCTTTGTTCTGGGAGATCCATGAGAAGCCACAGCCCCCGGGAGATCGTTCCACCTGCCTTGTGGACACAGCTGAGCCCAGACAGCTGGTGCGCGCAGAAACTCAGAGCAGCAGGCAGCAAGGAGTCCAGGGCAGAGAACTTCTCCAGAACTTCTCCAAATGCTTACTTCTCCAGTCAAGAGGCTCAGCATGCAGGAATGGCTATTGCCCCGCTAGCCCAGTGCTTCCCACACCGTGCCACTGCACAACCCCGTCAAGTGAGATCAGACAGCCCGGTGCTGGTGGCACACACCTGTAATCCTAGCTACTCAGAAGGCTGAGATGTGAAGATTGCAGTTCGTAGCCAGCCCATGCAGGAAAGTCTGCGAGACTCTTATCTCTTAACTAACCGCCCAAGCCACAGTCACACACATACATAGACACACAACCTTGATCATTTCTGATGGATGTCTGAGGGTGGATCCTCTTGGCTCACGGTAGCTAGAAAGGCTACTCTCACTTGAGCATTCTGGCTGAAACTCTTAACCACCAGAAAACCAGAACCAGCTCTGTGACTCAAAATGGTAGAGCACTACTCTTAAATTTAAAAAGCTAAGGGACAACGCACTGAGTTTAAGCCCCATGACCACCAACAACAATGAAAAATATTATCATCAAATGTCCCATGTCCCGTGTTTTTCCAACTTAGAATGCTGCCACATACCATGAGAGTTGGGACATATTTCTAGAACAGCCAGTGCTCAACCTAACAAGGCTTGCCTTCATTCTCAATGAGAGCTCGGGGCCAGTGTGAGTGTTGTCATCGAATCTCAGGAGGTAGGAATGGGTACACTGTCAGGCCACACATGGGGGTGGGGCAGGCTCTCCCGGGACCCTGAAAGGACTGGCCCAGAAGCAGGGTCAGCACTCCCTTTCCTAGCCCAGGACACTGAATCTCATCATACACACTCTCCACCACGTCCTCCTTGTCCTCATCTGTTCCTTGACACGTTGCTCTGGTTGTTTGGGTTCTCTGATTAACTTCTATTATTTGGGGAGCAAAAAAAAAAAAAACCCAAAACATTTTCCCTCTCTCTGGCTTGACCCATCTATCTCATCAAGGAAATGTGGTGAGCATGGACATGTGATTTGATGGACAGGCAGCTATGGGCTGACATCACTTCAGCCATTCTGTAGCTCTGTTTGGAGAAAAGGAAGTTGAACTCTTCTGACAACCTGATGGCTGATGACATAATTGTAATAATCCTTTCCCCTCGGGGCAAACGTGAAAAAGGACAGTGCCTCAAAAACTAGACACTAGACTCATGTTTTCTGCATTGTTCATGCCCAGACTTCTGCAAACAAGATACATATTTCAGGCATGCCCAGCTCTCATGTTAGTGCTAGACTTTTCTGAACTACCTTGAAGATCAGTGAGGCTTAGGATTCTTTCATCTCTCTTCTCTCTCTCTCTCTCTCTCTCTCTTTCTCTCTCTCTCTCTCTCTCTCTCTCTCTCTCTCTCTCTCTCTCTCTCTCTCTCTCGCAGTTTAATTCCTTTCATCACATAAAATTATCCAGCTAGGGCCTCAATTAAAAAGAGCTACAGTCTAATCTTTTCCTTCCAATTTTATGATAGGAATTGGAGAAAGAGGAAAAAGGACGTATCTCCTTTCTCATCTTTCCATAGCAGACAGGAAGAAAAACTATCAACAAATCTGTGTGACTTCTGTGTCTTTGTGCCACACACCCTCCCTTACCTGATTAGGGAGGCTGGAAAATAAAGATGGCAGCTCCACAGGCAGTAGATTTTGAGTTCAGATAGCCTTATAGATTCAATGGTGTTGGCTCCAAGTTCCAGATCCAAAGCACTGAAGATGCCATTTGCTTCTGAATTGATGTATTCGAAACCCAGAGTCAAGGAGGCCCAACCCTGGTTTGGCTGTTCAACAATGTCACCAGGAATCTAAGGGTTTCCCCGTTTCTATTCTGTCAACCTTGGGGTGGTGACATTCTACCATGTCCAAAAAAAGAACAGAAAGAGAAGAGAAAAAATATATACCACAAGCTCAAGGGCAAAAGCACTTGCCCAGCTCATACAAGGCCCTGGGTTCAAATGGTGGAGAGAGGGAGAGAGAAAATAATGAAGAGAAAGAAAAGAGAAGTGAAGGGAGACAGAAGGCGGGGTGGGGGGGGGAAGGAACATCCTATAGAGTGTTCCTGCAGATTTCCTCTTTAATCACATTGGCCAAGATTCTGTCACATGATCACCTCCTGCTGTGGAGGGAGGCTGAGATGGAGGGCAGGTCTGCAGGCCTGGGAGGATGCAGGGTCCTTGCAAAGGAGAGGACTCTAGTGCCCATCCACTGTGTGGGTTCCATTCAGGACAAGGGCCATTTGCCTATATCTCCAAGTAAGTCTGTGATCTGACCTCACACACTTCTGTATCTTGTCATATGCTGGTTTGTGATTCTTCCCGAGTCTGGCACAAATGGAGGAAGGGGAGCGCCTACTGGGAACACAGAGGCATTGCAGAGCAGGAAATCAGCCCGCACCCCTGAAAGCCCCCTCCTCTTTCTGTGGAGCTCCAGGGGCTGAAGAAGAGCATTTCACTTCCTCTGCCTGCCCATTCTCCCAGGGAGAATCTCATCATAAAGAGCTGAGGTCAAGCGAGGGAAGGAAGCAATTTGACTCACATTGACTGGCATTGGCCTTGAGGAATCAAAAGCAGCAAATGATGATGAACTTTGAAGCCAGCATGGAGTTCATAAAGGGAAAAAACGGTGACGACGCATGCTGTTGGAGGTAGGCATGTCACACACACACTGAGGAGAGGTTCGGAAATCACTTGCTCCCAAGGGAAGGAGTTTTGGAAAGCAAGCAGAGTGATGAGACACTAAAATAGGTGGCTCCTTCACCTCCTACACTGAAATATTTACAAGGCACCATCTCCTAGGTATGCGAGATCAGGTAAAAACCTGTGGGGAGCTCATGGCTCATGCCTATAATCCTAGCTACTCACAGGCTGAGATCTGAGGATCGTGGTTCAAAGCCAGTGCAGGACAAAAAAAAAAAATCCCCATGAGATTATTATTATTTTTTTTTGCCAGTCCTGGGCTTGAGCTCAGGATCTGAGCACTGTCCTTAGGCTTTCTCAAGGCTGTAACTATACCACTTGAGCCACAGCACCACTTCCAGCTTTTTTTTTCCACGTATGTGGTACTGAGGAATCGAATCCAGGTCTTTGTGCATAGTAGGCAAGCACTCTACCACTAGGCCAAACTCGTGGCCCCCGATGAGACTCTTATCTCCAATAATATACTCACAGAAGCCAGGTTGAAGGCATGGCTCAAGTGATAGAGTGCCAGCCTAGCAAGAACCAGGCCTTGAGTTCAAAGTGCAGTACTGACACACTATACATATATACATACATACATACACACATACATACATACATACATACATACATACATACATACATACATATGTTTGTTTTCTTTTATTTAAGTGGAAGTAGAGCTATGGCTCAAGTGGTAAAATACTACCCTTGAACAAAAACATAACTCAGGCCCTAAGTTCAAGTCCTATGACCAGCACACACTCACATGCACACACACACACACACACACACACACACACACACACACACACACACAAAGAAGTGTTTCCCAGCCAGGCATCAACCCATGTTTACACTAACACTAATAATACAACAATAGCATCACCTAGTACTTTTAAAGACTTAACTCTGCAGTTCAATATAGACAAAATAAATTACATTGTCCCTTTCAATCTTCACTAATGTGAAAAACTTACCAAACAAATACAGCTCAAATAGCAGAGTCATAATCTGAGTTTAGAAAGCCACTAGCACAACGATGTTCATTGCAGCATTATTTACCATAGTGAAAATATGGAACCAAACCAGATGCCCCTCAGTAGATGATTGGATCAAGAAGATGTGGTACTTATACACAATGGAATTCTATGCTGCCATCAGAAAGAATAACATTGCCCCATTTGTAAGGAAATGGAAAGACTTAGAAAAGATCATATTAAGTGAAGTAAGCCAGACCCAAAAGAACATAGGCTCAATGGTTTCCCTCATTTGTAATAATTAGTACACATCTAGGACTCTCCTAGCAGAAGATTACAATAGCTCAAAACCTAGGTACATAAGACCATTTAGGATGAGACTAAATGAAAGGAGCTCTAGGGTATGGAAACAAGTGCTTTATCTTGTGTGATGATTGTTCTTAATGTACGGTTACTTTTCTTCTCATTTTTTGCCCTTATGGTTAATCTCAGATTGTTACTGTATCTGACTTTGTTGCCTGGTATATTGTACATAGGTTTATTTGTTTATTTGAAATAGGAAAGGGAAGGGGGAAAACGAGATGATTGGGAGGGATGGAGGGAAGGAAATGGGAACAAAAACATGAGAAGGGATATCAGTGTGTGAGAAGTAATGCACCTACTACCTGGTAAATGTAACTAAACCCCTCTATCTAGTATTCCAACAATAAAAAAAGAAAAGAAAAGAAAGCCAGTGTCCAGGACCTACCCCCTGAAAACCTCAATGCTACATTGCTGTGACGCGGTTTGGTTCTGTTCCTCTCTGTTTGAGACAGGACCTCACTGTAGCTCAGGCTGCCCGGGAACTCAGCACACAGTTAACCCTGGCCTCCAACTCTCCATCCTCCTACTTCTGCCTCTGCCTCCAGAATGTTAGGATTCTAGCCTGATACCAGCACATCTGACATACTTCATGAGTGCTTAATTATTATTTTTTAATTTCTTTCACATTTCTAGTTGTACCACTCATCTACACTAGGGTGTTTTTCCTCTATTCCTTAGTATTATTTGTGATAGCTAAACAACATGATAAATAGTGAATGAATGAATGAATGAATGCCTTTGCTGCTTTTTAAGTACACTTGGCTCCCTTGACCCAGGTGAACCTTCCTCCTCCTCCTCCTCCTCCTCAGAAAATGGGTCCAAACACTGTGCTCACACTATGTCAGTCCCATGGAAAACACCTCCTACCACAGGAAGCAGGAGCTGGAGGCATAGGTCCTACTTCATTACCTGAACCAGCTAACGAGGGCACTGAAACATTCATGACTTCACATACAGAAACCCCTTGAGCAGCAGCCCTGGCGGGACTCTGCCATCCTTGAAGACAGAGGATGTGCCATGCGGTGTCACAGTGACCTTAGTTCCCCACAGAGGGGACAGAAAACACTCGGAAGGGGCTAAGGGCTAAGCCTAAGGGCTGGCTTACATCCCATAGCTATAAGTCATCTCACAGCCCTGCTCTAACTGCAAACCAGGCCATGAAATAAAGCCAGCCTGCATACCCTAGAAGACACACACACTCTCCCATACCTTTCTTCACAGTGGGACAGGCCAGTGCCATCAGAATCCCCATGACAATAGTCTTCACTGGATAAGACCACACCCATTCAAACCTTCAAGAGGACATGAAAACAGAAGAAAGAAATACTGAGATCTGCAAGATCTCACCTTCACTTGGTAAACCACCAAATAAGGAAAACCAGGAAGGAAAGAAGAAAACTCCTAATCTATGAATCAGGAATGCAATGTAGGAGAGTAGAAAGCAAGAGACATTAGGTATACAGGAGGCCTAGAAGCAGAGAAGCCAAGCAGAAGTGGAAGGCTAGGGAGAGGGCAGCTGGGTTTGTGATTCCCTGTGGCCCCAAGTCTCATCTTCCATAATAAGAAGTCTGTAAATGATGTGTAAAATTTATACATCTGCAAGGAGTGGCATAGGAACATTACTTACAGATGGAGAAGTGAATTGAAAAAAAAAAAAAGAAGAAGAAAGCTGGGTACAGTGGTACATGTCTTTAATACTCAGAAAGCTGAGAAAGAAGATCATGAGAGATAGCCAGCCAAAGGTATATAGTGAGAGTTCTAGGTCAGCCTGAGCTAAAGAGCAATACTATATCAGGGAGGGAGGGAAGGAGGAAGGAAATTGAAATGAGGATTATCTTTGGCGATACACCACTCACTCCAAGCTGATGCTAATCCACTGTATACATTTTGAAATGTATCAGAATATCATATTTTGTTCATAAATATGTACAACTATTCTGCATCCATCAAACACACACACACACACACACACACACAGCTTAAATCAAAATCTGGTTTCTAAACTCTTCTCCTCACCAGGAAAACAGGAGTCTTTACTATTTACTATTGGCCCTGGTTCACTTTTAAACCTAATCTTGGCAACCACAGGAATAGTCTTCACTGGGCTCTGCTCTCCAGATAATCCTCCTCAGAGCCCTGGCAGGGCGGATGGGGTCCACCTATCCCTAGAGTCCCCTCCTGATGGACCCCTTCCCCATATCCCCCTACCTTCAGGGCCACTCTACAGTGAGGCCTCAGTAATAGAATCCCTTCCTGGGAACAGTTTACTGACACTAGAACTTCGTCATGGTTACCAAGCACTTTGATTTCACAAAAATAAGAGGTCTTCTCTCCAACATATTTTGTTTTTTCACCAGATGA